>NC_056726.1:455049321-455051821 GCF_019279795.1 Protopterus annectens
CCCTCCTAGACAGCCCCCAGCACTGACCTTTGCAGCTGTTTTGGTGCAGTGGTGGCTGCCCATGGTTGGGGAACTCCATACCACTGTTTCTATCTGGGGGCTCATGGGCTTATGACTGCTGAACACCCCTCCCTGTCCAAGGTCTATCCCCCCCACATGTGTAATATACCAACCCTGTATGCTGTCTTGTCTGTCATCCTACCCAACCTATCCTCCACAAGCATACCTACTCTCCTTCCCCCACATCCCACTCTCACCCTATGGAAACAAAAGGCCAGTCAGTGCTTAGAACAACATTTGCCCCATACATAGCTGTCCATTTCACACACGTGTCCACTGGACATATGTAACCCTTTTAATATGCATCACAACGTACTCCAGTTGTCCTCAGTCCTGTCTCTCAGGCACACGATCCTGGTATGCACATGACTCCTAAAGGTTCCAGGTACACGTGATACAGATGACCCCATTGTACACACAACACTACCGGTCCCTCTATGGTTATCCCATTTACCTTTTTTATGATGATGATGTCGCACACAGCACCTTGCAAGAGTACTGTTCTCACATAATGATTTTTCAGGAACTGTTGTGTTAATGTAAATAAAATGCACAGAGTGATGTATTTGGCCAATGTACAAATGTTTGCGTGTATTAATGACACATGTCTGTCTGAGGGAGTCTTGATATTACATAGGACAACACCACTGCATAATACAGGCATTGCTGGTGTTTCCCTTTTCATTCCTTTGTAATGCTTTGTTGTCACATGGGATGTTCTTGATATATCTATATATATGTATGTATCTATATCTGGACATAAACACACACACACATACATCAACATGATGGAATACATTTCCTATACTGCTGAATGACTGCGCTGGATGATATGTTTGTGATAACATCCGATGACTGTATATCTGCCATGGCTTAGTGGTAAATCACAATAGCTGTGTGTGCAGGGTCCTGGTTTTGAGCCTTGCAGAGGCCATTTATTTTTGTTGCTGGGCAGAACAAGGCCATTGGATATGGAGTGATTAAGGCACATTAAAGCAGTTGTGAGCGGGTGTGCATGGTTTCCGCGGAGCTAAGCAATGCTAACCTCTGGTTGCAGTTTCTTACACTCAGTTAGCCTCTACATTGCTTCACCAGTGTAATACTCGCATACTGGCGGCCAAACAGGCTTACACCCGCTTGCTCCCGCACTTGCAAATGCACTGCATTTGGTGTTTGCATCTGACACTCACACCCCTGGGTGGGAGTGAGGACTACGATATTACCTTGTGATGCCTATTACATCGGATTACATGCCTAAAGTATCGAGAATGGCTGCCCATTAGGCAAAAGCATGCCGTTCGACTGTACGGAATCCGCAGCCTGTCCAGAGTTTGATTCATATTATTGGTGTGTTCTTCTTACAAGCTGCACCTGTCTGGCTAATACATGGGAACTGACACTCTTCAATATAAACAAGTAATTGGGTTTTGGAACCCACATCCTTCAGCCGAGTCATGCTACTGCATACCTAATATTCTATCATCTTTCTAAGGTTGTCAGTGGAATATGGGCTTTCTGACCCTATCAGATCTCTCATACGATTGGAGAAAAATACCAACTGAATCAGGGACACGTCATAACAACATCAGGGACACATTTAAATTATTAGTGCTATTAACCTGACACATTGACAGACTCAGAGCATATGAATTCATACACATTTTCTGCGGTAAATGATGTTTATAACTCTTAATTGTTGTCATTATTCATTACGTGTAATTCACCACCTTTCCTCCAAAAGTCACTAGTTTTAGGAGGGATTAAGTGGGACAGAGTTAGAAATTGAGTTGAGATCAGGGACGTCCCTGGAAATCGGGGACAGTTCAGAGGTATGGTCCCTATTTGTTCCCCGAATGGTTTATGTCCTGTCCAGTGGATTTGCTCGTAGGGGTTGAGAGGTATGGGCATCAGCTATGCCCATTTTGGAATATTACTTACATCCCCGGGGCGGTCCTAATACGACTGTGCCAGCCAACACCTGCACGCCTAGGCCCATAATTGCATACCCATAGTTCCCCCACCTGCCCCTCCTCTACAGCACTCATCGTTACTGTGGGTGCAGGTGGGGTATAAACACATCACTACACCCTGCCCACTCTCCGCGTGTTGGGACACATGTCGTACGTTGTGTCGACCCATGGGTTATCAGGCTTGCACAACCTACTGGTCCGTGTACATCTACAGCCTGGTTTGATGAATCATTACTGGGACTGACTCTGATGATCATTCATTTTTGGGTGTCCCACAAGGGACATCGATGTCTATGTTTCAAGATTAGACCTGGCAGGTCTCTCCCACTGGTAGTATCCTGCCGGTGGTCTGGGAAGCAGTGGTGTGTTTACTTTTATTGTGTGTCTGTATGTCTCACCGGCCTAGCTGGGGGGGTGAGGGGGTTGATGCTATGTGTTACACATTTGTTTATTGGACCCCTCACCCCCAT
>NC_056726.1:455056821-455059321 GCF_019279795.1 Protopterus annectens
GTGTGAATTTGCAGTATGTATGTCTGGAGAAGGAGTAGGTGTTATCATGTGTTTTAGAGGCTGGGATATTTCAGAATGTGTCCTAGGAGGCTTTAGCAAAGTTTTCTTTACAGCCTCATCATAAGTTATGGACCCTAGCACTGTGAGGGTATGATGCTTACCAAAATGGGCTGATGCGAGAGGTTTGCTGCCATGTTTCTTAAATATTTTAATCTCCTGCAGGTTGGACTGTCAATTAGTAGAAGAAGGGAAAGTCAGTAAGCATAACGCAGTTGCTATACTGCCTTAGAGCACCTAATGTGATCAGACTTGTCACTGATGGGGTGAGCGCAGACTATTTAGCTGTGTTGCTTGACAGTGCAGGACTAGAGGTTATCATGATACTCATGAGTTGAAGGGAAACTGTTATAGTAGGCCTTTAAGATTTATGGATTCATAGGTTCATAGATTAGTACTAGGCTAACTGGCCTTGTGGGCCATTTTAAGCCTAGCCAATTACCCCATGTGAGAAAACCCTGCACCTTGTGTGTGTAAGGCAAATACCTTACCCATTATGAAAACCTCCCATTATCCCAATCTCTGAAGTATTTAGGGTGATATCTTCACATTAGGTTACATGGAAGCAAACTTAGCAGTACTTAGTGAAAATAAAGAATTAGGTCTTCCAAGAATAATTAATAATAGTGATATGCCTATTGGCTATTACCTGGCTAATAGTGCTTGTCTCACCACAGGTACATGCAGCGAGGGATCATGCTGCTTCCTGAAAAATAGTACTACCCCAGGGTTCATTACACTTGCTGTCTTCACTTGGTAGATATCCTGGATAGAATCCACCGCAGCTCAATACATATGAAAACCAAGCTGCAAAAAGGACCACAATTAAAACTGAAGAAGTTCTCACCAAAACCTCAACCATACCTATCAGAGAAGTTTCATATAGACTGCCTAGTCAGAGACTATTAGAAATCAATGGCCCTCTGCTCCTTCTCTCACCATCAGCAAAGTAGTAGCATTAGTTTAAAGCTGGCTTCTAAGAAGCAATTCTAAGGCTTTCAAGCGATTGGTAATCACTAGGGATGAGTGGAAATAGTATTCCCCTGTTCCTTTTCTCACCAGGAGTATAACAGAAGCACTAATTACAAGCTGATTCCTGAGAAGCAGTTCCTAGGCACTCCAATGATTATTATTCATATCCCAGATGTTACATCTTTTAAAAGTTAAATGGAAAAAGGGATTAATGCTAGCTGTATTGCAGGGTACACTAAGTGATTAGGATGATACCAAACAGTGGCTAACTCAAGCTTTAACAGTCTAAGGGAAGGGAAGGGCCTCTAAGGGAAGGCCTTCCTAATTTTATCTTTTAGTGCCAGTAGTAGGATTAGATGAGATAAAACTGTCAGGAGCTTCCAAAATCACATTTACAGTAGGGATGGGAAATTTAAAAGCCACCAGGTTCAAAAGCAGAAAAGAGACTGAGCAGGTGATAAAAATCTAATGCAGCTACACACCAGCAGTGGGAGTCTCAGAACACTTGTATCTCCCAATGATTAAACCCTTTCCTGTTCTTCTGATCATAAATAATAAATCCTCCTTCTTAGCTCCTCTAATGAATTAGCTCAATTTAATTATTTTAAAATCAGTGAATGGAAAACAAATCTTTTCTAATTTGCCCTAGCCAAGAATTTTAAAACTCCAAGAAAAAAAAACTTTAAAATAAAACACAATTTTAAAATAAAACAAAGCTTTATAGAATATGAGCAAAAATCAAGAATTAATTGAAGCACGCAAACCTTAAATGAGGAAATCTAATACAGTCACACACCAGCAGTAGAGTCAGAGCACTTGCAGCTCTCAACATTAGCTAATTTTAGGATGGTTTACAGAATTACATGCACTGAACAGCTGCTCATTCATTAAAGTGATGTCTGCATTGTTGAATCTATTTTGGTATGTGACTTTTATTTACATATTTACAAAAATATGCTTATATCAGTAGTACCCCATGCCTTTGGATATGTCCTGTTTAAAAAATTATAGTAAATTCATTGAATTTTTTTCCATACCAATGTTCCTAGTTATGCTATGATATGTATCCCATTAGAAAAGCAATATACCAACAATACAAAATGCCACAAATACGAAAATCTAATCCACACTCCCTAACCAGTTACAAAAAAAAAAAAAACAATTACGTACATTATACTCAAGGGGTAATGATAGAAAGAAGGAAGGAATAAAGAAAGAAAGAAAGAAAGGAAGAGAAAGAAAGAAGATTGGGAAATCATTATTCAGATGAGCTCAAGTTCAAACCTTTGTTTACTTTGCAAATCTAGGTCTCTTACAATATATTTTTTATTTTGGATCTTGAAACTAGCATAAGTTTGCAAACAACGTTTCTAAGGCGGATGATATGAGAGAGATTGTATTTGATGCATGCTTAAGATTTCTTACTGAACTTTTAAATTCCTAGTATGGTGTTTTTGACAACCATACAGGT
>NC_056726.1:455064321-455154321 GCF_019279795.1 Protopterus annectens
ATTTCTGAATGCTGTAGTGCCAGTTTTTATACAGAATTTCAGTTTTATGCAGAAACTGTATACTAAGCATTATTCTGGAACTTTGTCAGAGGTGGGAAGTGAAGGTTTGAAATTCATGTGCTTAAGGCAACATTTTATAGTCAGAGTTTCATTCTTCAATGGCCAGAAATCTATTTTTTAAGTCTGATGACTGCATGCTGTGAAATGTCTTACTTTCAAAGGCTCATGCTTTTAGATTTTTGAAGGCATTCTATGCATTCTGACATTGCTTTACTCAAAATGCTAGATTTGGCTACGGTTATTTATTTAAGCAATAACCCACTCCTGGGTGTGGGTAATGCTATTTACCCAAGGTTGGTGTGGTTTGGTCACGTGGGCAAAGCCTGAGTGACCAAGCAAAGACAACCGTGGGTAAATCCAGCATTACCCACACCCAGGGCATGGGTTATTGCTATTATACAATGAATTAAAAAAAAATACTTACTTTTCTTAAATAATGTTATTGTATAATGCCTCCATGTTGCCCTTCTGCAGCTGTCTGGTATTCTGCGCCAGTTCTGATGTACTGTGCATGCATATGCTTACGCAGTACATCAGAGCTGTGTGTGTGGAAGCAGTGGAGAAAGGAAGATCTCTGTTGCTTTTTAAAAGTTTCTCACCATGTTAAAAGAGTTTAACATAGCGAGATAGCTTTAAAAAAATCAATGGAGATCTTCCTTTCTCCGTTGCTTTTTTTTAAAGCTGTCTAGCTATGTTAAACCTGTTTAACATAGCGAGATTACAGCAATGGAGCTCTTCCGTTCTCTGTTGCTGTCTAAAAAAAAAAAAAAAAAAAAAAAAAAGACTTATACTAACGGAAAAAGTCTGGGTGACTTTTTACAATGGGCACGCTGACCAATCAGGGTGCACGTTTTGGAATATTGATGGGGGGGGTCATTGTATAATTTAGAATATGGAATGTCTGTTTAATGGCATTTGACTAGTTCATGCACATTTTACACTGGTTGGATATGTTTCATTTTCTGCCTGGTAAATAAAAAAATAAGTAAAATGTGCTCTAAAACTAGCTAGTTTCGTAGCCTCCCTATAACCTTGGGCAATCATAACAAGTATATACTGGTCATATATCAGAATAACAGTTATTACCTTCTGAAAGTAAATTTAAAAAGTAAGTAAATGGTCAGATTCATAAAATC
This sequence comes from Protopterus annectens, assembly GCF_019279795.1. Lineage (NCBI taxonomy): Eukaryota > Metazoa > Chordata > Ceratodontiformes > Protopteridae > Protopterus > Protopterus annectens. The sequence continues at coordinate 455,065,518 of NC_056726.1, forward strand.
AACACTGGAGCTTGGTGTCTTGGCTAACCAAGTACTATGCTTGTACTAAGAAAGGATGAGTGATTCACAAGTTACTTTGTACACTGCCCTCATGAATAAATAAACAGGCCAGTAAGCATTACATGCTATAATATAATGTGAGCCAATGATATTGCCTCTTAGCTTTCAAATTATTGACTCCAGCAACATGACATGAAGCTAACAATATACTAGGGGTATGACTTAAGGAGAACCTTGTTGGTCAGGTATCAGAAAGTGCTGCAAAAAGCATAAACATTTTTGTCTTTAGCTGAAGAGAACTGCACATACAGTACCTCTGCGACTTGTGTGCATGTTTTTTACAGACACATGTAAGGTACATTAAAATTTGTTAATGTACAATGTTTTATCAAATAGCTGCTTCTCTAGTGGTTCAGCACTTCAGTGCTGTTTGTTGATCATGTGGAATCTAGATCACTGGGTATTAATATGGTTATGTTTATTAAGTATCATTTTTGTTGAATGTGATCTACCATCTTTGCTGTACTTAGTCACAACTATCCCTTCTTACTAACCATGTCTTAATTAAACACACACGCGCGCACACACACACACACACACACACACACACACACACACACACACACACACACACACACACCCGTGTGTGCATTTATAATTATTTCAGGGCAAATAGTTGAGCAGGTTTTGGTCATGGGGGATTTCTCTACTTCATTTTTGTTTGTTCTCATTTTGTCAACTGCTAAATTCTATGAGGACTTTACTTACCCTGCCCTCCACAGGGTAATTAGTGGAATGATTTAACATTTTGTGATTTGCTGGAACAGGAAATCAATTACATGAGTCTTGACTTTTAAGCATGCAAACATTCATACATGCATATATTCATACACACCCACACAAACACATGCATTAAGTTCTTACTGTTTGACTATCATCCACTTCATAGCCATTTTTGTCTGTAGCTGAAGAGAAGTGCAAGTAACCTAAGAAAAGCTGAATGATACAAACAGTATTAGAAATAGTTTGCCTTGCATATCAACACTTCAGGCCAGATTAGTTTCTTCCCTTATTATGTGGTATGGATGAAAAGTTTGAAGGACAGAGAGGATCTGGGCAACAAGACAAAGAGCAAGGCCAAGCTCTAAAGGCCTATAATATTATCTGGCCATTTTTTTGTGGAGCAAAACTATAGAAAATTAATTGATTTTGATCATATAGACAGAAAAGAAGGCATAATGGCCCCTCTCATTGTTAAAAAAATAAGGATACCTACCTTTTGATTTAGAATATACTCTGTGAAATGTTCAGCGTTAGATACTTGGAGTAAGGATTTTAAACATATTGCTGTCATTTTGGGCTGAGTACAGGCATGTTGTAGAATTTACTGTTTCTGATTGTTATAATTAGATTAAAGGGGTAGAGAAATGTATACACAGATAGTGTAGTATATTGTCCTCTAGTGAACACTGTGGGGTATATGGAGCTGTGGTGGTTGGACAGTTTGGCAAGAGAATTCCACACACCTACCCCAAGTGAAAGAAGTTGCTTCCTTTCTTATAAAATGTAGAGTCAGAAACAGACAAACAAAGCTGCTGGCCTTTCAAGAAGATAGATTTGTAAGCCACAAATGGAGACACTTGGGGATATCATAACCAAAAGCAGACATGTATTTGTTTTGTGTAAAGAAAGTAGATTTATTTAAGGAATAAAAGAATTGTACCAGAAATTTACATGTAAATCATGGTCAATATAGCACTGAATTGTGAAACCCTGTGGATTCAAATTACTTATTTTTTGGGGAGAGCTGTTGTAATTTTCCCAAATGTAAGAAAATATTGCTAGTATATTTCGGCTTTTCCTGGTTAGGGGTTGCCACAGCGGAACTACAGTCTGCAAATGATTGGCAGTAGATTTTCTCGAATGCTGAGGTGCCAGCTCAACGTCCAACCTTCAATGAAGGCACACCCATTTACGCATGTCTTTCGAATGCCACCTAACTGTGGAGAGGACATGCAGACTCCACACAGAAGGCACTCCCCGCACTCCAGCCGAGAATTGAACAGGAGAACCTCTTGCTGTGAGGCAACAATGCTATTGCTGCATAACCACGGCATAGTAAGCTGACACAAGTAAGTAATGCATGCAAAATGAAAATAATTCTCCAAAACAGAAGGATTACACTCAGACTAATTTCTTAGGCTGAAAAAGTGGGATATTATGGAGAACAGCAGTGATGTTCAGAGTTGAAAGTCACAGAAGCAAATGAACAGAATTTTATGAAAGACCAGTCTGTTGTGCCTAGTGTAATTATATAACAAAAAGTTACAGAACCCCAAAGATACAGTGACAAATCTAAGTTAATGTAAAGGTATAAAGTATGCCTTAAAATACCTGATGTTAAAAAAAGTCCAGCCATGGATTCTAAGCTAACAGATCCATTAGTGTCTGATGTATGTTCTTCTCAGAAGATATACACATACAAAAGTCTCAGCCTAAAAAAGGTAAAAAAAAAAAAATGTTGTTATCCTGCTCTTCTACCCCTGATGGTTGTCTAGCTGATGGTCCCTTCTGGTCAACACATACCCTGGTACTGGGAAAAGAATTGAGCAATTAGGTGGCAGGGGTTAATATGTGATGGACAATGGGGTAAAAGGCCACACAAAAGACTGACATAGCTTGTGTTTTGGCTGTGTTAGATTTTTAAAACAAAAGAAACTTGTTCTGGATTGTTGGGGCACATTTTGCAGTTGTGGGTTAGATTTTTCCAGAACTAAGCTAATAGGTTCATAGGTTCATAGGTTTATACTAGGCTATCTGCCCTAAAGCATTTATAAGCCTAGCCCAAATTATTGTGGCTTACGCCACCCCTTATATGAAAAAATACTGTGCCCATTAGTTTGTTGTGCCTCTGTCCAGCAGTGACCCAGAGATGATTCCCGGGGTAAACCTACGATCTCCCATCCACAGGTCTAGATTTCTCTTGAACAGAGTCAGCGAGGTGCTCTGCCTCACATGGACCGGGATTTTATTCCACAGCATAGGGAGTCTCTGAGTGATAAATCTATCCCTCCAGCACGTCCTATTTATATCCGTGCTAAGGTTTAAGTCGCTTGCTCTAGTGGTTTTGGTGGATTTGGATTTTTGAGGTGGAGCATGTCCATTAATTCCGGGTTGGACATGGCCTTGTATGTCAGGCACATGTCACCTCTGAGCAGACGGTATGCGACTGAATAGAGCTGGAGTTTCTTCAATCTGGCAGCATATGACAGATTTTGGAGTCCCTTTATCCTTTTGGTGATGAACTTTTGGGGTCTCTCCAATTGCTGCAGATGTCGGGTGAGATACATCCCGAATGGGGCATTGTACTCGATCATTGGTCTGATAAGTGAAGAGTACAGGGAACAATGACCTCACTAGATCTGGATGTGAATCCCTTCATGATCAGGTGGGCAATGTAGAAGGTCTTTCTAACCACTTTAGCAATGTGAGTGTCAAAAGAAAGGCCACTGTCAACCTGGGTCCCCAGGTCCCTGATAACCTCTTCTGTGCTTAGTGGATTGCCACCTATATGGTAGCTTGGGGTTACCTTGTTTTTCCCGAAGGGTATGACTATACATTTTTGGCGTTTAACTTCAGGCCATGGCTCTGGCACCAGCTATCTGTTTCCGTGAGTCCCTTCTGAAGGATATCAGTGTCCGATGCACTTTCCACTATGGCCCAGTTTGCAGTCATCTGCAAACTTTGTCAGCCAAAGTCCTCCCATGTTGGCCTGTACTTCTGAGAAGTAGATGCCAAACAATAGGGGGCCAAGGACCGAGCCCTGTAGGACACCACTTGTGACCGGCTTGGAGTCTGACACAGCGCCAGCAACTCTAACCCTGTGGGTTCTGTCCTTAAGCCAGTTTGCAACCCATCTTGTGACATATGGGTTTACATTTAAGCTGGTAAGTTTTTCTACAATACCCGAGTGGGGTATTGTGTCGAAAGCCTTTGCAAGGTCAAGGTAGGCTGTATGGACTGCCTTTCCTCATCAATGGCCTTGGTGACTATTTCAAGAAGTCGACCAAGTTCAAAAGGCATGATCTTCCCTTGACAAAGCCAAACTGGGTCGGGTCCAATGTCTGCAAGTCCCCTATATCTTTGTTTATGAGCTCCATTATGATCCTCTCCATAGCTTTGCAGACTAGACTTGTTAAGCTTATGGGGCGGTAATTACCAGGGTCCGTAGAGGCGCCACCTTTGTGGAGTGGGACCACAGTTGCCGTACGCCACTCCTTGGGCACGTCCTGTGGTAAGGCTGAGATTAAACAGCTGCCTTATGTGCGGGTTTAATTCCTCATTTAGCTCGTGTAGCACAGCCGGGGACACCATCCGGTCCCATTGATGCTGTGTTTTTAGCTTTAGAGAGAGCAGCTTTCACCTGCGCATTTGAGATGTCCGGGAGGCTACACTCGGCTGGGATAGTTATCTCTCCTTTAGGGGAGAGGGTGAAGTTTGCACTGAACCTGTCTGCCAGTATGTTGGCAATGTCTGTGGGTTCAGTGATTTTTGTATCATTTTGGACTAATTCTGAGCATATCTGTGAGTTTCCACCCAGGTTCCTAACATAGCTGAAAAAGGCCTTATGATTGTCCTTTGAATCCATGGCAATTTTTCTCTCAAAATTGGCCTTAGTTGATTTTATGAGTGCTCGTATTTTTTACTAATAATGATCAGGGTGACTTCCCTTTATGGATTTTGTTCTATCATGTAATAGCTTTCTCCTCTTATTGTAAAGTTTGTTTATGGCTGGGGTCCACCAGACTGGACGCTTGCCCTTTGTGGAAAGAGTCTTGGTTTTATTTGGGATTGCCTGATCCATGCAGTCCTGGAGGTGTTCATAGAAGGCATTTGTAAGGGCTTCCGCAGCTTGGGTTGTGGTTTCCTCTGACTCAGGGGCCTTGAAGGATACCACACCAGTCTTGAGTAGTGTGAAGTTTGCTTTAGAGAAGTTCTTCACTATGGTCTTTTTGTTTGGGGTGGGGCGGGATGTGGATTTCCAGTGAGATTAGTTTATGATCAGATCTCACCAATGAGGGATATACTTCCGGTGTGGAGCATTTTGTCCCCATGTTTGTGACAATGAGATCTAGTATATTTTCTCCTCTCGTGGGAACAGTGACTAGCTGTTCCATGGCATTTGAATTTATGAACTCCAGGAACCGTTGGGCTAGAAAGTTAGGGCTTGAGTAATGTTCCCAGTCTATATTCGGGTAGTTGAAGTCACCCAATATGATGGTGTTTGGAGATACATTTATACCCTCCAGTGTCTTCAGGAAGGCTGTGTGGGGTTCCTGAGTTTGAGAGGGTGGCCTCATACCCGCATAACTCAGACATCTGTTTATATGCATTGGCAAGCATGACTTCCCTTGTAACTATCACACTGACAACATGCCTTTGAAAGCTGATCTAGTAGTTGGGGATCTGGGAAAGTATGTTGACAATAATCTCCATGTATCCACTATGGAAACTAAGTAACAGAGTACAAAGGATTAGTCCAAACAAATTCACTTTAGCTAACATATCTAAGAGAGTCTCTCTCTGATGCCCTCACTGTGGAAGGAATAAAGATGCCATTTTGAAGTTTCAAGTAGTTTATTCAGTTAAGTGGGGAGAAGAATGAGAGTAAAAAAAAGAAGGTCGCAATCCAGAAAAACATATATAAAGGAAGATCCGCTAGACTTAATGAATAGACATATTAAGACAGACAAAATAAACATTTTATATGAAGTAAATAAGACCAGAAATGTTAGAAGACTGATAAATCAGATGAGCACAGTAATCATAACTATTAAGAGAAATTCATTGGCTATACCAGAGATAAACAAAATATACTATTGGGCAGCTGAACTAATAATGGATAAAGTATTACTACAAAAATGCACTTGTAACAAATGAAAGAAAGTGAACATGCAGAATGCCACTATGGAAGCAAGGAACAGAGAAAACTATACAGCAATTAAGACAATAAGTATCACTGTTGGATAAATACAGAAAAGGTAACAGATCACTGAGAATTCTTAGAAAGACAGACACATTAAAAACAATATCAAAACAGACTATGATTTATCATACACTGTTTCCAGTAATAAACAATAAATGTCAACACAAGGTGAAAAAAATTAGAATTTATATTGATAAATATAAAGGAAAAGTACAAGATAAACAATTCACTAATGAGCAAAAGAGGTTTAATAGATAATTGGGAAATAAAGCAAAAGGAATGGAAACACCACTAAAAGCAGAAATAGGTGCATTTTGGAGAAGTATTTATGAAGACCTTGTTGAATATAACAAAAGATGCTAATGGATAGAAGGATTGCAAGAAACAGTAAAAAGCTCTAATATAAATGTTATGAAATGGAATGGGTTAACAGTCAGAGAAGCTGATACAAAATTAAGACATGCTCCTAACTTCTGGCTGCATATATTAACATCTTTACACAATGATTTAGCCTTAAGTAATAATTACTTTTATGGTCGTACTGAAGAGACACTAACTTGGTTAAAAACAGAAAAAACATACTCCTCCTTAAGCGTGAACTTGCAAGCCATCCTAAGAACTATAGACCCAATAACTTTCTTCAAATTGTATACTGGAATTGCAGACAAAGTTTATAGTTATTTAACAAAGGTAACTGTGGCAATAGAACAAAAAGGTAATAAAAAAAAAGTTATATGGAGCAAAGGATAATTTGGTGCTTAACAAAGTCATAATGGAGAGTTGTAAAAAGGGTAAGAATTTATGTATGTTGTGATAGTTTACAAAAAAATGTTTGAAAGTATCCCACTTTCATGGATAATGAAGTGGTTACAGATATGTAGGATATATTCTATACCAATACATTTCATTGCAGTGACTATAAAACAGTGACAAACCACTTTGTAGTTAAGCCATGACAATGGGCAGATTATTGTCCCAGGGATAAAAATTCAAGGGGGACATTCTGGGGTAATTCTTTGTCACCACTACTCTTTTGTCTTGCCCTTAACCCATTAAGCTATTTACTTAATAGGTTAAGATATGTTTGCAGCTTAATTGCTAGAAACCAACCTTGTAGAAAGACATCTCATCTACTTTTTGTGGATGATTTAAATTTGTATAGCTCAACAGTTAAGGATCTGAAAGCACAACTACAAATGATTAAATGTTTCTCAGATGATATAAGAATGACATTTGGTCTTGATAAATGTGCAAAAGCAACATTTATAAAACGAAAGCTACAGCAACAAGAGAATATCAACCTGGGACAGGAATATAATATAAAGGAACTTGAGCAGGAGGGAATTTATAAATACCTGAGAATATATGACTGATCAACAATAAAGCATGAACAAATGAAAATAAAGCTCAGTAAGGAATACTTTAGAAGACTAAAGCTAATACTGAAAACTGTTTTGGCACCCAGGAATAAAGTTCAAGCTTTAGATCAATTTGCTGTTGCTGTTCTGACTTACAGCTTTGGTTTGATTGACTGGCCACAAAAAAGCATTGAACCATTTAGGCAAGAAAAATGAAAAATGCTTCATGCTTATCAAATGATATATAAAAAACAGTGTCAGTCAATATTATACATCCTTTATTCTGAAGAAGGTATGGGCCTCCTCAAAATCGATTGCAAGTATAATTTTGCAATTGTGGAACTGCATACACATTTCCTGTCTTCTTCAGATGCAGACAGAGAGAAAGTTCTAAAGCACGAAGAGAAAAAGTCTAAGATGACATTTTTGCTTAGTTTAACAGAAGCATTTTGGAACAAAACAGGGATGATAATCAACATAGAGGTAGACAAAAAATAAAAGAAAGATAAATAAAAGGATCAGATGACCAAATGAGACCGAAAAAATGTAAAGTCCACAAATACAGTGGCAGATATAGAGATCTTCAGGAAAAACCTCATGTTGACCAAAATCAGATGCAGGAATGGCTAAGAAGAATTTAAATGAAATCAAAAGATGAAAGGCTAATAATGGCTGTCCAAGATAGTGCACTATTTAATTGTTTACAAGGGCTATTGAACAAGTGGGATAAGCATACAGATGTAAGTTCTGTGCAACAGAACTGGGAACAGTTTATATCTCATTGCTGAGAGTCTGTACACTGAAAGGCACAGTAGTGTGGTAAGGCTGTTGAACTGGGGATTGTGCAAACCCTGCAATACAGAAGTAGCTGAGAAGCATTAGAAACATGAATCACAAAGCATTATAGAGAATGATGAAGTTTTGTATCACATGTGATCAGCCATTGCAAACAGTTCAAAAACAGATGCAAGACAACCAGATATGGTAGTTCAAGAAGAAAAGACAAAAGTAAGATTGAAATTGCTATACTCAGCGATTACAGTGTCTTCATAGGTTCATAGATTCATAGATTAGTACTAAGCTAACTGCCCTTGCGAGCCATTTTAAGCCTAGCCAATTATCCCTTGTGAGACTCAAACCCTGTGCCTTGTGTTTGTAAGGCAAACAGCTTAACCATTAGGCCACCCTCCCACCCACAAACTCATAAAATACCAGGATCTGCACCAGAAACAGAAGCGTTTTGAAAGAAAGATACCCAGACAGCTCCAATAATAGCAGGACTAATAAAAAGAATTTGTAATCATACTTAAACATGCTACCAATACATGTGACTCCATATGAATTATGGAAGGAAGCAATTTTGGGTACATTGCTGGTGCTGAGAAGAGCACTCCTGGTTAACATCAAAGACTGAAACAACACTAATTTTACAAACTCTAATTGTACTCTGACTAAGGAATGGGGTTCATTCCTGTCAGCGTATAACAAACCAAAAAGACTTTTAGAAATTAAACCAAGAGTACAGAATCTTCAATCTAAAGCTAACAATGAAAACTGCCTTGATATCTAGGAATAAAGTCCATGTTATAAACCAATTTGCTCTTCCAGTACAGTTTTGCAGTTTGGTTTGATTGACTACACCCAAACAGAATTGACTCATTTGGACAAAAAAAAAAAAAAACACAAGAAAAAAATGCTTCATGCTTACAAATGATATATAAAAAACTGCATACCAAAATTGTACATCAGCCATTTAGAAGACTGACTACGCGTATAGGTCTTCAATCAATGGACTACATTTGTATTTGCTGACATTATTAGATGCCAAAATAGTGAAAGTTCTAAAGCATGGAGAGAAGTCAAAGATAACATCCTTATTTAGTTTATCAGAACTGTATCAGAGAGGAGTGAGAATGGAAATTAAACCAAAGGTAGACATCAATCAGACTGCAACTAAAAGTGCCAAAAAGCAAAAGAAAGACTATAAAGAAAACGACTAGAAGAAAAGGAAAGAAAATCAGAAAGTCCAGAAATGTAGTGGCAAGTATGTAAATTTCAGGCATACCCACATGGTGACCAAGATTTGATGCAAGAATGGTTAAGGAGAGGTGAAATTAAACCCAAAGATGAGAGGCTAATAGTGGGTGTCCAAGACAGCCGGCTACGTATACATTAGTTTACAAAGTCTATTGAAAAACGTAGGAGAAACAGGCAAATGCAGGTTCGGTAAAATAGAGTTGAAAACAGTTGCACATTTCATTGTTGGGTGTGATACACTCATGGCTGAGGTTCTGTATACTGAAAGGCACAATAATGTGGCAAGAATGTTGTAATCGGGAGAGTGCAAACACTTTACTGTAGAAGTAGCTGAGAAGGATTGTAAACATGAACCAGAAAGCTTTATCAACAATGATGAAGTTTATATCACATGGAATAACCTAATAATAACAGTTAAAAAAAAAAACAAATGTAAGAAAACCAAATATAGTAGTCTAAGAAAAAAATACCCATGTAAGGGCTATTCATTGAAATTGTTGCATCCAGTGCATATACCTCGAGACACAGAGTCTTAAAATACAGGGATTTGCAAGTAGAAACTAGATTAACATGGAAGAAAGATACCCAGACAGTTCCAGCAGTGTAGAAGTAACAGGACTAAAAAAATTTACAATTATATTGAAATATGCTACCAATATATGTAACCCCATGTGAACTGCAGAAGGAAGTGATTCTGGGCAGATTGCAGTTGCTGAGAAGAGCACTCTTGGCTGACACCAAAGACTGAAGGAATAATGATTTCATGAACTTTAATTATGCCAGACTTAGGAAAGGGGTCTATTCCCATGAAGTTATGTAAAAATCTAAGCATTAGGACAAATCAAACTAAGATTATTCTAGTTAAACAAAAATCAATATGTGCCTCATAGTCTTATAACTGCATCAGAGACTATCCATGTGCAACTAACAGTGGGTAAAACTGCCTTCCAGTTTATAGCCTGCTACAGACCACCCTCCCAAACCCAGGAACCCCACTCGGCCTTCCTGAGAACACTGGAAAATATGAAGGTCTCTCCAAACACCATTATACTGGGTGACTTCAACTACCCTAACATAGACTGGGAGCATTACTCTAGCTCGAATACCCTAGCCCAAAGGTTTCTAGAATTTATAAACTCAAATGCTATGGAACAACTTGTTGCCACTCCCACAAGAGTGGAAAACATACTGGACCTGATCATCACCAACATGGGGACTCTATGCTCCAGACCAGAAGTGTATCCCTCACTGGTAAGATCAGACCATAAACTAATCTCACTAGATATTTACATCACGACCCCAGCTCCTGCCCAGAAAACCACAGTGAAAAACTTCTCTAAAGCAAATTTCACACTCCACAAAACCGAGGTGGAATCCTTAGCCCCCGAGCCTGTGGAAAATACGGCCCAGACTGCAGAATCCTTTATAAACACATTCTATGAACACCTTCAGGAATGCATGGATCATGCAATCCCAAATAAAACCAAGACCAAATCCTCCAAAGTTAGGCGTCCTGTCTGGTGGACCCCAGCCATAAACAAACTATACAGTAGAAGGAGGAAGCTACTACATGGTAGAGCAAAATCCCAAAAAGGGAAGGCATCTCTGATCAGTATTAGCAAAAAACTACGGGCACTCATAAAATCGTCTAAGGCCAGCTTCGAGAGAAAAATTGCACAGGACACTAAGGATAATCACAAGGCTTTCTTTAGTTATGTTAGGAACCTGGGTGGGAATTCCCAGATATGCTCAGAATTAGTCCAAAATGACAAAAAATACACCAAACCCACAGACATTGCCAACATCCTAGCTGACAGGTTCAGCGCAAACTTCTCCCCTTCCCCACCAAAAGGGCAAATATCTATCCCAGCAGAGTGCTGCCCCTGACATCTCAGATGCTCAGGTAAGAGCCGCCTCTCCAAAGCAAAAACATAGCATCAATGGGACCAGACAGTGTCCCGGCTGCGCCCTACATGAACTCCAAGAAGAACTAAACCCAAACATAAAACTACTGTTCAATCTCAGCCTTACTACAGGATATGTACCCAAAGAGTGGCATACAGCAACAGTGGTCCCTCTCCACAAAGGTGGTGCCTCAACAGATCCTGGAAACTATCGCCCCATAAGCCTGACTAGCTTGGTCTGCAAAGCTATGGAAAGGATCATCATGGATCTCATAAATAAAGATATTGGGGACCTACAGACACTGGATCCTACCCAGTTTGGCTTTGTTAAGGGCAGATCCTGCCTCTTAAACCTGGTTGATTTCTTTGAAACAGTCACCAAGGCCATTGACGAGGGGAAGGTGGTCCACACAGCCTACCTGGACCTTGCAAAAGCCTTCGATACAATACCCCACTTGGGCATTATAGATAAGCTCACCAGCTTAAATATAAACCCCTATGTCACTAGATGAGTTGCAAACTGGCTCAAGGACAGAACCCACATGGTTAGAATTGCTGGAGCCATGTCAGACTCCAAACCAGTTACAAGTGGCATCCCACAAGGCTCAGTCCTGGGACCTCTTTTGTTCGGTATATATTTCTCGGAGGTACAGGCTAACATGGAAGGACTGTGGCTGACCAAATTCGCAGATGACTGCAAACTGGGCACCATAATCGACTCTCCAGCTGACACAAGCATCCTACAAAAGGGCCTCATGAAACAGACAACTGGTGCCAGAGCCATGGCCTCAAGCTAAATGCCAAAAAGTGTATAGTCATCCCCTTTGGCAAAAACAAAGTGCCCACAAATTACCACATAGGTGGTAATCCATTAAGTACGGAGGAAGTAATTTGGGACCTGGGGACCCAGGTTGATAGCAATCTCTCATTTGACAACCACGTGGCCAAAGTGGTTAGAAAAATATTTTATATAGCCCACCTAATCATGAAGGGATTCACATCTAGATCAGGGGAGGTCATCGTGCCTCTTTACTCATCCCTCATCAGGCCCATAATTGAGTACAATGCCCCTTTTGGGATGTACCTTACCAGACACCTGCAGCAACTGGAAAGACCCCAAAAGTACCTCACCAAGAGGATCAAAGGGCTCAAACAGATGCCATATGCTGCCCGGTTAAAGAAACTCCAGCTCTACTCAGTGGCATACCGCCTGCTCAGAGGCGATCTGTGCCTGATGTATAAAGCCATGTCCAGCCCGGAATTAATGGACATGCTGCACCTCAGAAAATCCAAATCCCATCGAGCTACACGCTTGAGAGACTTGAACCTCAGCACTGAAATAAATAGGACATGCTGGAGGGACAGATTCATAAGCCAGAGGCTCCCTTCACTCTGGAATAAAATCCCAGTCCAGGTTAGGCAGAGTCCCTCATTGACTCTCTTCAAGAGGAATCTTGATGAGTGGATGGGAGATAGTAGGTTTACCCCGGGTATCACTTCTGTGTCACTGTTAGACAGAGGCACAGTATACTAACCTCGAAAAAGGGCATAGCAAAATTCATTTAAAATGGGTGGCGAAAGCCAAACACACTCTGGCTAGGCTTATAAATGCCCTAGGGCAAATAGCCTAGTATGAACCTAAGGATTAAAAGGTAGTCTGAATACATGAGAAAAATCACTACATTGTCTCAGGCTACCCATATCTACCAAGCTGACAACAGAGACATTAGAAAATTGAAAAATCTATGTTGTCAGGGCCTGTATTGGGGTTGGGCTACTATGGTTTAGGGTCTTGGTTTTATAGATGTCTGCTGAGTAGAATCTATGGTGTAGGCTAGTTGTTAGATAGTGGTAGGATCTTAGTGCTGTTTGACACTTTAACTAGCTGTCCTAAGCTTAGTTCCATGCAAGGCCTTTCTGTGTTATGGGTTAAAGTGTTAAGTACTAGCTTTACAGGTTTCCTACTATACAGGGTACTGCTCATCACCACTGAGTGATGAACAGCTCCACAAAAATGTATCTAATTTGTTGCATACAGAAAAACTGAAAACTAACTCCCATGTCCTCTGGCCAATAAACAACTACACTTTCCACTCTCTGGGGTGCTTTCCAACTCACAGACACCAGATAGACACATTTTATCAAAAGATGGATGATCCTAGAACTTCTTAACACAGCATAATTAGCTCTCAAGTACAGATTAACAGCCAAAGTCCCCAAAAAGCCCTCTCACTGATGAAACAATTTCACTTTAAGTGTCCCTGTGTGTTTCCCAGCTCAGACTGACCAGACTACTTTACTACTGACACTAGAATTGCATTACCAGTCTTCTTAATGTAAAAACACACCTAAGTTAGTCAGAGGTGGAAAGGTGCCAACTAGCTAGAACAAGTAATTTTCACTTTAAGCTCCCTTGCATGTTTCACAACTTGGACAGAGCTGTACACCTTTCTACTCCTACTAAAATTGCAGTCCCAGCCATCTTAATGCAAAAACACACTTCAGTTAGCCAAAAGTGGAAGGGTATCAGAAACAAATCAAGCCTTCTCTTCTTTACTTACCTCAGTTAGTGGTGCAATATCAGAGGTAGTAAATTGCACTTGCAAAGCAACAATGAAGTTCACAACAGTTCTTAGTTTTCTAACAACATTCTCAGAAGTATAAAATAATGACTTTGTATAACAATACTGAAGTTCAACACATAGGTAGGTACAGACCTAAAACAAAAGTTTTATATTATACTAGTATGATAGTTGGTTACAACAGGGCTCGGGATATCCTGGATTTTTGTGCTGTATAACTTCAAAAGCACCTACTTAGCATTAATGATACAGATTGCACTTGGTGATCTTAAGTATAAAGAGACTCATTCATATTTATGTTGTATGTACCATTCCATGTGTATGAGTCTCTGTTTGGGGTGTCCTTACAAATTGGCTGGGATAAAAAAGTTCTTTGGAGAAGTATATACAATTTTTATTCCTCATCACATGTGTTTTAGAGCAGTACTGCATTTTCTACTCTGAAAAGAAGTCATATGCCCAGTGATTATGGAGAACAAAATGCAGCTTGCAATACTGTTACAGAGAAATGATGAAACAAAGATGCATTTGCTTCCTATTTATAGGAGTCAATATATTATCAGCTTTTGGTTATTCATACTAAAAAAAATACTTGGGCATCTGGGTACATACTGCTAATACTACTATTTAACAATTAAACATCTGCATGTTATTGAGTGATGAATTTAGATGAGTTATTTTACCCCAGGCATTATAAGGTTTTGGTGATTTAACCTACTTTTGATGTCATGTCAACTCAGTACAGATATTTCAAGACCTGTTCCACATTCCACATGTTAAGAAAACGTAACACAGACCATCACTTCAAATGACAGTGATTCCAGAACAGGATGCTTATTTCTAGTACTTAATATGTCAATCATCCTTTCACAGTTCTGAGTAAAAATTTCAGGAAGTTGTATGTGGATACGTAAGTGCATGCTACAGATAGAATTGCTATTACACCCTTACAGATTTACATATACCTCAATATTGAATTTGCCTGAATGGTTATTTTTCATAGATTCATAGAGATTCTAAGATCATTTAGTCTTATGACAGTTTATACCCTGTCAGTACCCAACCTCGGGTTGTCTGTCCTTTCTCCAGAAGGAGCATAGTAGTCAGCCCTGGATTAAACTTGGGCTACCCATGTAGTCATTTAGGTTATGTTTAAAGGAAGATAGTCACATTGCTTAACATGCAAAGGGAGTTTATTCCAGAAGTTTGCCAGCACTGAATTATAAACCTGTCATTCCATCATGTTTTTCTTATCTTTTATGGAAGGTTTAGGTCCTTAGTTGTAGTACTGGTGAAGCCATTAGACTTGTGGAAATAAAGCAACTTCAAGACAACCAGGCTTCTTATGACATGGTAAGAGAGTCAGATCTTCCCTCAAAGCCCTATAAGACATTCAGTAAAGGGTTAGAGCTTCCAGCCTCTCTTGATAGCTCAGGAACTTTCTGGTTAGGACCCTTTGAGTTTTTATGATTGTTTGATATGCTTAGTGAGATACATCTTGATGCTTAGTGAGATACACCCTGAAAGGGACATTGTACTCAATAATTGGTCTGATGAATGCTGATGCATCCCATTTGGAATTATCTATGCTAAATAGAAGGATTTCCTGACAGCCATTATCACAAGATTGTCAAAAGAGAAGGAATTATCAGCAAAGTTCATAGGTCCCAATGACATTTTTATGTTTTAGAGATGTAGTGTCTATATCATAGGATGAGGAGATCAGCTGTCTGCCAAAAGTGGCAATACTACACTTTGAAGCATTTAGTCTGAGACCATTTTTAATACATCGAGTTTACCAGGGGGAGTTTATGTCAGAGGGTGTTAAACAACAGCCTCCAGTTTGCACTTGATTGCAAAACTTTGTTAACTTCATGTATTGGCTCATTGCTTAGAGATCTGTGAAGTAATGGTCATTGAAGGAGAGCTCCCAGCACCAAGCCCTGAAGAGCATTGCTAGATACTTTCATGCATTCTGATCAGGCTCCTGCAATTCACATTGTCTGTGTCTTTTCAGCCAGCCTGCAATCCATCTTACCACATATGAGCCATTTTTTTATATATATTTAGCGTCTATATGATACCAGCATGGGGAATAGAGTTGAAGACCTATTCTAGGTTAAGGTATACTATGCGTGCTGCATGGCCACCATCTACAGACCCAATAACTTGTTTGAAGAAGTTATCCAGATTCAGTAGACAGAATCTATTCTTCACAACGCCTGTTGAGGTTCTTGATATTGCAGTTAACGAGGTCAGTTATAATGCAATCCATGGATTTGCAGATGAAACTTGTAAGACTGATAGGTCTGCAGTTACCTGGGCCAGTTGCAAGGCCACCCTTATGGAAGGACATCACAACTGCAGTGTACCAGTTATCAGTGATCAAACCAGTAGCCATACTTAGGTTAAACAGTTTAAGGAGTGTGTCTGCATTGGCATGTTTAACACTATTAATTATGCAACTAAGTATATTCTCATATTCTATAGAGGAGGTATTTTACATGTACATGAATATTTGGAGATGGCACCTTTTCTGAAGACTGAAACACTGAAATGTCAGTATGTTTGGTGCCTCCATAAAAGAGGGAATATCCTAATCACCCTTTGATAGTTCTCCACTAACTATTTTAGGGAATTCTACTTTATCATCAAGTTGCTTTTATTTCTAAAACTATCATTAAACTCTTATAGGTTCATAAGTTCATAGGAGATTACTAGGCTAGTGGTTCAAGACCCCTTACACGCCTAGCCAGTTTTACCCAGATTTTACCTGATTTTCTATCCCTAGGGGACAGATAACAAGGGTCAGCAAGCAAGGTTTTGACTATTTTTACAGACTGCCTCTGTCCATAAGGGACAAGAACATCACCCCAGGAGTGAATTTGTGATTTCCCATCTATTGGTCCAGATTACACTTGAAGATGCTCTGCTTCACGTGAATAGGAAGCCTATTCCACTGGAGGAGAAATCTCCCAGATGGTTTACAATCACATAGTCGATTGCACTGTATGTGATCAACGTATGTGTGTAAATCAGATAGCAGAACCATTAGTGCGAGTACTATATTGTGAACCTTACAATAGCGAACAGCCGCTACAGCAAGGTTTGACAGTGTAGTGCAGATCGCACTATAGTGGGGATTGGGAAATGTACACTTTCCTCAGTGTAGTGCAATCTCGGAGTTTGTATATATGAGTAGGGTGTAGGTGTGTGTGTGTGTGTGTGTGTGTGTGCGTGTATTTTAACATGTTAAAATATGTTTAGCGGTTAAGAGAATTTTAGTGAAGTTGAAATGTTCGACATTCGACTTCACTGAAATACTCAGTTCGGCATTTACTGTGGTCAGTGTTGTGATTTCCAAATATTTTCTTCGGATATATGCACTTTCGGCCATAGTAGTGTTGAACATGTGCTAGTAAACCCTCAGTGACACGTATCTGTCTCTCCAGCGTGATCTATTTATGTCAGAGATCAGGTTTAGTTCTTTGGAGAGGGTAACCCTCGTGCAGTTAGTTTTGTGAATATGCAACATTTCCATCAGGGCTGGGTCAGAGACTGCCTTGTAGGTCAGGCACAGATAACCCCTCATTAATCGGTAGGAAACTGAATACAGTGACAGGGCTTTTAATCGGTCCGCGTGTGACATGTTGGTAGTGTTATAGGCAAATACTAGGCAGTTAGTCTGCAGAATATTACAAGACTAACTGATAACCTGGGGTCAGAATCAAAATCTCTACCTTGTATATATGAGTTAAAGACTTTAACCATTATGCCATCCCTTCTCTTAATTAGCTGAATTTGGATAGGCCATTATTTGTGTTAGTGCTAAAATATTTTTTGATGGTGGCATCTTTTCAATAGCAGAAACTGACCCATTCATGGAGAAATACATATGGCTGTTACTTGTCATATAGCACTAATTTAATGCAGCTGTATCCTAAGTAAGAACTGTAGTCCTCACACTAAGCAAAACTAGTATAGCTTCTAACTGCAGTAACCTGATATAATACAGCTTTATAAACTATACCCACATTTCTGTGTGTTTAATGTATAATTAAAGAATGCTGTCAAATTATTGCCAAGCAAGCCTTAGCTAACCCACTCCTAAAATTGTTCAACCTAAGCCTAACTACTGATTACGTCCCTGATCAGTGGCACACTGCTGTTTTGATGCCACTCAATAAAAGAGGTCTTACAGTTGACCCAGAGAACTACTGGTCCATCAGCCTTACTGGTCTCCTCTGCAAGGCTATGGAACTCATCATTATTGACCTCATAAACTGTGTTATAAAGAGTCTGTTTAGACTTGACCTTCTACCAGTTTAGATTTACAAAAAAAAGTAAATGGTACCTAATTAATCTGAGCAGTTAATTTGCCAGGCAAGCATTCTTAAGGTCTACTAAGGTAATATTCCCCCTATACTCAGTTACTGAGTACAATGCTTCCTTCTAAATTTATCTTACTAAACATATCAAACAATCAGAGAGATCAAAAAAATTTCTCATAAAACATTTTTAGGCCTACAGTCATTCTGCTATCAGGACAGGCTGAACGCTATGTCTTCTTTTCAGTGTCTTAATGACTTTTAAGAAGCAATCTATGCGTCATTCACTGGGTCTATATTAAATAAACGAACGCTTAAAATGTCAAGTATGACAAGATCGACACAATTTAAGCGAACGCTTATTTAACTGAAACACAAACTTACCGAAAATCAAAATATCGAATGATTTTGTTTGGCCAACACCTTCACCTAGTGACGTAACAGACTACAACGCATTAAACAAAAATAAATGTGTAAAGTGACTACCTACATTATAAATCTATCAACTACCTAAGAAGCTATCCTACCACTATACACACCCTAAACGTGAAATATCCACTGTGCAAAACATTAAACATAAATTATGTAGTAATAAACCATGACATTATCCCAAAGTGTGCTCGATGGTGAACATTAGAGTTAGCGTTACACTTTCAGAAGAATTGCAACAGCCCGAAGAAACTCCTGTGTAGAGTATCTTTTATACTATCTTTGCAATTAGTGCATTGTAAATTACTATCAAATGTGTTTGATTTGCAAAATGAAGCATTATATGTACTTTCATCTGTGAGCACAACCTGTAACTTTAACTTAAACTTACATATCTGCACCCGTATAGTTCTAACATTTATTTTGATTGTGTCACGGACTTACGTCAGACGTACCATGCTTCATGTTGGCCAAAGATAATGTTTCGAAACTCTTAATTTAGATCATTTGAGCGGTCGATTAAATAAGTGTTCGCTTAAATTGTGTCGATCTTATCATACTCGACATTTTAAGAGTTTGTTTATTTAATATACCATTCACCATGCCATTTCAGACACAGTTGTTCTTGATTTCCTATGTCTCTATGAATCAAACAGCACCAACAACACTAGAATGTAGGTGGAGAGACAAGATTTTAACCATTGACTACTAAAACTGTGGAATAAACTTCTCCATGTTAAGCACCTCACTAACATCTTTTAAACGAAACCTTGATGACTTGATTTGTATCCACAAAATGTTCTCCATGATTGACTGGTATGGCCCACCTGTAGAAGAGAGGTACAACCTGAGGGAGGATATACAACAAAGTATAAACAGTTATATGACTAAATGGCTTTATAGATTCTATGATTTAATATGTCAACTGTATTTTATAATAAAACTGTAATATAATGTGTTTCAGTAGTTTTTAGAGACTGCAGTTGGAATGTGATTTCTAGTGATATAAAAGTAAACACAGAGCTCTTTTTAATTTTGTTTGGGTAGTTTATTTGTGACTACAGTTAGAATGCAATAGAGCTTTTTCTTTTTTCTATTGTTTATGTGTTAACTGGGTAAACTCACTTGGCACAAGTCTTCCTTTTCAGGGGTGACCTGGGAGCATAGCCTGGCTAAATCATTTGCTTAGATTGGCATTGTGGGAAAATGGAGTCTGAGAGACGAAGTTTGAACTATGAAAAGCTCATTAAAAGGTCATAGCCACAATCCTCTGAGCTAACTATTGTCAGTATTGTTTTGTTAGATGGCATATTACAGTAAAAATAATTGCCACCTATCTGAATAAATACATTTATCCTAGTACTGGACATTAATAAGGAGGTACGATTAAAAACTTTCATCCAAAAAAAGAGTAAAACATTTATTTAATGCCATATCATCAAGCATTTTACCACTCTTAGTACATCCACAATCACCATAGTACAGCCCCATTCACACTAGTGAGAGAGAGAGAGAGAACTTCACAAGGTACAAACAGAAAAGGCACATGCAAATCCCTCAAAAACATTGATAAACTCCATAGAAACAAAGTTTCTAAGTTTATAAAGTCAAAATCAGAAAACATAAAATAAAACTGAATACTAATAAAAAAGAAAATTGCAACAGCAATAAGCAAATCAGAAACCAGCATTTCTAGGAAACGTGACCTGAATTTATAAGTTTATAGGTTTATAGGCTCATATTATGCTGTTGAGCAGGTAGATCATTTGTAGCCTAGCCTACAGATCCCAGTTAGCAGCCTACAGAATGAATAACTACTACCTAATTTTGTCACCTTTCAATGAAGGTTTGAGGTGTCATAATAGGGCTGAATTTACAGTTTTCCATCCATTTGTCTGGGCTGCACTTAAAGAGGTCAGGGAGTTATTCTCCTTTATATCTGTGGGAAGAACTAAGTAATACTATATCAAATGAAACACAAAATTAATTTATAAATGCAACAGATCCTAATGTGATCATCCTTACTGCTATGACAATACAAAGCATTAACATATTGCAGAAGGACTAAAAGTTATCTTAAAACACTGGTAGAAAGCAACCCATGAGACAACCCATTCAAAAAGGATATGTAGTTTACGTAAAGCCCTATTTAACAGATAACTTACGCAGTTCTTGCATTCATGAAATAAAAGGGAAAGAGTAATTCAAAGTAAAAAAATACAGAAAAAAACATAAAATATGTGGGGTATGTTTAAGTTATAAATAATTTATATGGTAGGATGGGAGATGAGCAGTTTGGATGCAGATCAGGATGTAGCACAACTGTCCCCACACTTGCAGTGAGATAGCTGATTTGGGTAGTACTGAGATAGTTGGAAGTCACAAAAACATTGGTAGAATTAATGCAGGATATGTACAAGGATCCAGTAACACAGAGGGGTTCCCACTGGGATTTGGTATCACCTCTGTGGTTCTGCTCGACAGTGGCACAGGAAAATAATTTTCTTGGGTGGCAAAAGCCAGGGTACCTTTTTGGCTGAGCTTGTATAGGCCCCAGGGCCGATAGCCTAGTACCTACCTATGAACCTATGAACCAGTGTACAGCTCTGAGCCCACTGCTGTTCATACTGGTGATGGACTACATTAGCAAACAGACTGGAGGAGACAGTTCAACAAACTTGCTGTATGCAAGGCAATTTGGCATTACAAGCACACTGAGCAAGATCTTCGGCAAAGGACGGGAAAGGAATGTAAAACTGAAGGTATATGGGATGAAACTGAGTACAGATAAGACAATTGTGATGGCAGCAAATGGGAGAAATTAGAATAAGCTGAGAAATGAGATAGAAGGGAAATAGTGTAACAGGTTAACAGCTTCAAGTAACTAGGAGGAGTGGTTGAGGAGAAAGGAAGTCTGAATAAGGAGGTCAAAGCTAGAATCAGGGGGACCTTTCATCCTGATCATGATATGTTGACCAGTGAAGTATGTATCTATGATTAGATTAACCTGATGCTGATTTTAGTAAACAGTGTTTTATTATGCGCTTTTCATCTAAGCACATTCAGGCAAAAGCTGCTCTGCTTTGTTTTTTGGGAATTTACCACCTTAGGCAAAACAACTTTCAGACAACTTAGTGTTATCGTTTGGTTGGCCAGCTTTGGTGACCTAAGATTAAAAATGGAGCTATTCTGCAAAAGCAGATGTGACACTTTGGCCATGTTCTAAATCTAGAAACAAGAGAAAACAAAGACTGCTTGGAGCATATTACTGCTTTAATCTTTCAGTTCTGTATTAGACACTATGGAACATTTTCTCATTGTAGTTACCCAGGAATATAATACATTTAGTGCTTTTGAATGGAAAAAGATGAGATTATTTTTAGATACTAGAGCAGGATTTCTTGTAGTCTGACAGAGTCAAATAAAGTAATGTAGTTGTAGTCTTTAATTATGTATTGAGTGCAGTTTTTTGCGGAGTGGCTAAGAGAGCAGATTAAATCGTGATTTTTTTTCATGTATGAGACAGGCCACATGGGCAAGGTTAAATGCAATATATACTGATAGTGTAGAGTGCACATTCTATCAGCAAGATATTGGAAGATGGAAAATCCTCAGTACTTGATAAAAAAATACATGGATACAGAGAAACTGTGAAAACTCCATACAGAGAGTAAGCAAAAGTAAGAACTGAACCTGGAACCTGGAGCTGTAGGACAGAAAACTTAGCCACTGTGTCAATGTGCAACAGTGCTGTAGAAGTAAGCATACAGTGTAAAAACATTCTGCTAAATATTTTGAGGACATTCATGTTCATCTGTGTGCTGCTGAATTAATGTCTTTTAAAATTAAATAATTTGCAGTTTGGAGGACTTTGTAGTGAAGAAAATACTTTACTGAAAACTCTAGAATTTGCCTTGCTATTTAAAATACTCGAGGATATAAATAAATAAATAAGAAAACAAATAATATACAGTTTGCTACAGAGATTCCTTCTTATTGTTTACTATAATGAAGTTCACTGATTGTATATTGAAAGTCATTTGATTGATTAGCAAAAATAACTTTGCTTTGGAACACATTGTAATACATCAAGCGTGTAAATAATTCCACCTTGCCTGCTGCAGTTAATTTGGCAGTAATACATTACATTTATTGTTTTAATAATTTTTCTAAATGTATTGCTTCCCATGATGAATAATGTTTCCATTGCATGACTCCAACTAATCACTTTTTTGGAGAAAAACAACTTGAATTCCATTAAAGCTTTATACATGTGATAAAGTTGACAATGTACGTAATGTACATTAACAAATACTTTATTTATTATTAAAGGCAGGCACTGGACTGAAGGTGCAATATATATTGATCTTAAAAATAGTTACTTGTGCACAAGTTATACAGTCAAAAGTAATGCAGTGTAACAGTACATCACAAGGTCATAGCAATTAAAAAATGGTGTATATTTCTGAACTTAAAAGACGACATGCCTTCTTTAGTCAGAATACTGGAAGTCACAGTTGATCTAGGTAGAAAATTTGTACTTATGTTGACATGTATATATGAATGATTCATGAAAGTAGTTGTTAAAATGAAATTGAGCTGGTGAAGACTGGGTAAGGATTTGATATTTAGTTGACATGCATTCCACAGTTTTGGTTTCTAGTAGGAAAATGCTTGAGTGAACTGCTTTAATGATTGGCTTGGCCTGAAAAGAGTGAAGTGTTTGGCATATGATAATTAAATATATGATATGATGGTGATAGTGGTAAGGTTAAGGATTTTCTATATCAGTAAAGAGAAAGATAACCTGGCTGTCACTGTCATATGGACATTTTAGATTTGGTATAGTGGTGCTTGGATTAAATGAGTTATTTGTTTGGCTGATTGATTGAGTTGATTTTGTTTGGTAGAGTTTAGAGTTTATTTTACTTGAGGAAATCCTGCATCCCAAGTGTGAGACTACATTCTAGTATTGTCAGAAATACATATTTTTATAAAGCACACAAAAGAAGAAGAAGAAGAAGAAAACCATTCTAAATGGATATAGGAGAAGTGAAAAAAGTAATGCATTCAAAAGACAAATTTCTCACATTGATTGTGCTAGATACATCAAGATGGATGATATTTCCTTGACAATTAGCTGCATTAAGTAGAAGGATTGTCTGACAACTGTTGTCACATGATGACTGAAAGATACGGAATTATTAACCCACATTCCAAAGTTTCTAAGTACATTTTCATTTTGAAGTGGGGTGTTGTTGTATGCTGAGGGGGAGAACTATCTATCTATAATACTGCACTTTGTATACATTTACTTTCAACCCATTTTCAGTGCACCATGTTGTTATGAGTGCAAGTTATTGCTGAAGGGTTGGGGTATCATATGACTGAAAGTCAAAGTGATTATGTGTCAGAAGTAGACCCCTGCTGAGCCAATAAAATACTGGTGTGATTAAGTGTTACTGTATGTTGTTGTGCTAAAAAGTACTTGTGCATTTCTTCTTGGTACAATAGAATAGGTGTGGTGCTCCACTGCTGATTTCCTGTATCTGGTATGCTCTTTTTCCCTTTGGTTCTGTGGCATGGACTTAGTATATTAAAGTATGTGTATTATAAGGGTTTTGGGAGTCCCATCTCAAAAAGTATATGAGTTGAAATTCTATGCAGTTGAGCTGGTGGAGTGGAAGTGCTCTGCATTCCACTGTGCATAGCTTTGGACCGGTTGTGTGTGTGATTGATTTTCCCTCCTAGATCTTCTGTGTTAATAACAATTGTCTGTAAATAAATAAACAAACATTAACATTTTGAAATGTAACATGCAACCTTTCCAAGTTTAACCCAGAAATGTTCATCACTAACCTGTCATCTATTGACTTGAACTTCTTACAAATCATCCCATTAGATGATGCTGTAAATGAATTCAGTACACCTTTCCTGAATATCATAAAGAGCCTTGCACCTCCTAGAAGGAAGAGACAAAAAACAAATGCAATTTGACTATCCAAAGACAGTTGAATGCTATGCAGGATAGGGAAACCATGGAAGGAAAGGCAAACATACAAAATACTACACTATGTTTAAAACTTCAGAATCCTTCACAATCATTCTAAAAAGCAAATTAATGAAAAAATGTGCTATAATAACTTTCAGAATAATAGTAAACACAACCCTAAAAGAGTCTGGACAGCCATTAAAGAAAACTTGCATCCCTGCCATAAATTTAACCCTAACTCTTCTCCCAATAACTCATCAGTCAAAGCCACAATACAGTTCAACTCTTATTTCACAGATAATATAGCACCCCTAATCAATGATTCCCCAACATCTAATCCTAACCCTGTCCAACATCCGTGTATCACCACATCCACTTTCACCTTCAAAACTGTGTCCACATCCTAGCATATTAAACTACTCTTAAATGAACTCAAACCATATTCAGCTAATGACCTCCAAAGTGAGTACCTTAAAATAGCAGCTGATAGCATTGCCTAGCCTGTCTCAATCCTTATAAATAGTTCAATCCAGGAAGCCCACATTCCCTCTCTCTGGAAAACTTCACATATTATCCCTCTGCACAAAGAAGGAAATTCAACAGACATTACTAACTTTAGACCTATAGCAATCTTCTTTAACCCTCTACAAAGTACTTGAAAAATTTATTCAAAAGCAATTGCTAAACTATTTCTTGGAGGCAGATCTCTTATCCCCCACACAACATGGCTTCCATCCTTTCCACAGTACTAACATTACACTTCTAACCTATATAAATACTGTCAGTAAAGCTAGAGATAATGGCAAACTAGTTGCCTCCTTATTTCTAGGCCTGTCTAAAGCCTTCGACAAAGTTTGTCACAGCAAATATCTACTTCAAATATCCTCATTAGGTCTCTCTCGGCCCAACGTTTTATGGTTCAAAAGCTACCTATCCAGTAGGTATCAGTCAGTAAAATGGCACTCCACCCTCTCTCCATACCTCCCAGTCACTATAGGTATATCACAAGGCTTTATCCTTGGTCCCCTCCACTTTAACACCCTCCATACATCCAAACAACAGACCTCCCTAATACAGTACACAGATGACTCCACACTCATTTGCAGATCTGACAATGTGGGACCCTCCAAGAAATTACTCAGGAAGCTTTAACAGCAACTAAAAGATGGCATTGTAACTTCAGCTCATAATCAACCCTGAAAAAAATACTGCTTTTTTTTCCAAATCTCTTTTCCATGAAAAAACAAAATTGAAAGTCCTCTCTCTTCATAATCCAACTATTTAAGTAACTTTTCATAGCAAATTATTAGGAATGGCACTGGATGACAATCTGAAATTTGACCTGCATTTACACAATTGCTTAAGAAAAACTCATCAAAAACTAGGGATGCTTTATAGAGCCAAAAACTTTCTCACCAATGGAACTAAAACTACACTTGCCACTACTTATCTCCTTCTCACACTTATTTATCCTTTCTAATCTCCAGGAATCACAAAAATCAAAACTTGAACAATGCTATAACAAAGATACGACAATTGCAGCAAATACCCCTTTCAGAAACCATCACAGTATGGCACTGAAAACCTTAATTGATTAGAACTACCCTGTCAACTAACACTTGCACAGCTTCTTACTATTTATAAACTTTTCCAGAATTCTTCTGCTTGTCCATCACTAAATAACATTATATACAACTATGTTCCTATTCGGTCACTATGATAAATTGCCCAAAAACTTCTGTCTGTCTACAAACCTATTAAATCTGCTGGGCAGTGTATGAACTCTTATCATGTTACTGAGGCCTGGAACCCCTTATCTTTATCCATCAGATCAATACCCTCCCTCTAACCCTTCAAAACCATTCTGAAAGACTTTCTAGTCAAACGCTGTGTCTCTTCCTGCTCAACACCACACCAGGATAAACTATATCCCTAAATAAGAACAAATACCTATTCGTAACTTCCATCTCCTTACTCTGCCTTCTTCACATGCTTCCTTACTTCTATCAATTTCTGTTCCCCGGCTTTCTCTCTAAGTATATTAAGAGGGAGATGAAGAAAACAGCAAATGCAGCCACTATGGATAAACTTCACCTTCTCCAAAACCAATTCAGCAACCAAGATATGTAACAAAAATGGAGATGAGAAAACCACAGCATAAAACCAACGATGTATTACGAATAAATAGGAACAAACAGGTACCATCAGTAAGCGCTTTCACATCTAACAGATGCTTCTTCAGACTTCATTCAAACTGAACATCATTCCCTAGTTAAATATATTAACTGATCATCAAAACAATTAAACAATCAATCAATTACTATTTTAAAAGATATGTAATAATAAAATAAATGTATTTCTCAGAATAAACTAAATTTCAATTTAAAAATATAAAAATATAAAAAATCTAATGAAACAAGATTATTTAAATATTTTAGCAGCAAGTAATTTTTTTTATATTTTTAAATTGAAATTTAGTTTATTTTGAGAAATACATTTTTTTATTATTACATATCTTTTAAAATAGTAATTGATTGATTGTTTAATTGTTTTGATGATCAGATAATATATTTAAATAGGGAATGATGTTCAGTTTGAATGAAGTCTGAAGAAGCATCTGTAGATGTGAAAGCGCTTACTGGTGGTACCTGTTTGTTCCTATTTATTCGTAATAAATCATTGGCTTTATGCTGTGGTCTTCTCATCTCCATTTTTGTTACATTTCTCTCTAAGTATACCATAAAACCACCTTTCTCTCACTTTATATTGCAATTCCTGTTTGTAGTATGCTAATTTGCCTTTAATTTCTCTATAAACTGGCTAAAATATCTATAACTATTAAATCAGTGTCATATAACTTGCATCTATTCTTAACCGATGTTTTCATATTATGTCTGACTTGGTATAATTATTTAAACTATATTTGTTTTTTTTTGTATTATTTTTAAAGACAATAAAATTATTGTTCTTACCATTACCATAGTCTCTTTTTCTCTCTCTCTCTTTCTCTTCTACCAGAGCTCTTGTGCATTATTCCCTTTTTCATTTATGTCTCAGTCCTCATGTTTTACATCTTTGCCTTCTTTTTTTTTCAAAACAGGTTTATTGTTTTAACATACAAGAGAAATATCATAACAATTTTATACAAGTAATTAAAAATAGATATGATTATAACATTCAACAAAACAACTAAAGGATTTACAAAGACATTCACTACAATCAGATCAATTAATTAAACTAAAATACCATGCTATTGAAATTAGGATTTTTTTAACAAATTTTGTAAATTATCCCATACAATATAATA
The DNA here is from genome assembly GCF_019279795.1 of Protopterus annectens. Classification (NCBI taxonomy): domain Eukaryota; kingdom Metazoa; phylum Chordata; order Ceratodontiformes; family Protopteridae; genus Protopterus; species Protopterus annectens. The sequence continues at coordinate 455,093,441 of NC_056726.1, forward strand.
AGATGTTTTTCTAGTTATTCTTGACCTAATTGTGTTTATTTCTATATGGCACACTATATTCATAACATTTTTAAATTCATTGAACGAAGGAGGTGTATCTGAAATCCAATTTCTGGTTATTATTTTCCTAGCCACTGCTAGAATAGACCATAACAAGGGAAGCTTAACCTTTTTAACACTTTGAGGTACAGGTGTGTTGAATAATATAAGAGATTTAGAAATAATGAAATTATCTGTAAAAGAGCCTGCAAAAATTCATTAATTGACTTCCAGTATTCTTTCAATTTTATACAGTCATAAAACATATGAGCCCAGTCAGCATTAATTTTTACATTACATCTCTTACATAGATTATCTTTATTATTTATTTTATTCATCATCAAAGGTGTATAAAAAGATCTATGTAAAAATTTCCATGTATAAAGTCTCCAGACAATGGAAGACGTAGTTCTATAGGCAGATTCCAATATATATTGTTTATCTTGTTGATTTGGTGGGTCCCCATTAATAGAAGTGAAATAATTCCAGTATGAATCTACACTGTAAAAAGTTTCTTGCCTGATAATTTTATGTATGTATGAAAGTTTACCTTTATCAGAAACTTTATATTGTAAATTTAATATCAAGTAATCAATCAGTGTTGGAATAGATTCTTTAACTGTTATAGACATTAGATCTATTTTATTAATGAGATGTTATCTAAAGGTCTGAACCTCTAACCAGCAAGTTTCTCTTAGATCAAATTCTTGTTTTAAGAAATCTAGATTTTTAACTTTATTATCAGATATCAACTGATACCAGTACTTTAGATCATTATCTATAGCTAAATGAGTTCCTTCAGAAGTAGATGACAAAAGCATACCCTGAGTATACATTATAGGGAATATAATAAAATTCCATTCCCTATACTTAGGGTGCATGAATATAAAGTTACGATAGCTAATAATAATAATATTTAATGGGTAACAAACCATATGTTTAGGTGTAATAGGTGAAGTACAAAATTCCTTTAGTAACCATAACATGGAGTTATTGACAATCATATTTTTATGTGTTAAGGAGATTTTCATGAAGTGCATACTAATTAGCTCCCAATAATCTTTCCATTTTGCGACATATGACTGATCTATTAATAAAGTAATAACTTTTACAATAGAAGAGATAGTATATAAATTAAAGTCTGGAAAAGAAATACCCCCTTGAGACCAGCTATTAGTATGTTTCTTTAATGCAATCCTAGGTCTATTAGGTGCCCATAGGAAATTTAACATTAGTGTATTCAGTTTCTTGATAATTATTTTTGTAGGTGGAAGTATTATTGATTGTATTAAGTATAAAATCTTGGGGAATATTATCATTTTAATAATTGTAAGTCTCTCCTCCATAGTAAAAACATATTATTCCAGGTATTAAAAAGATTTTGTATATTAAGAAAACAGGTATTATAATTATTATATATAATAGATTTAATATCTTTAGATAGTATTATACCTAAATAAGTTATCTGACCTGAATTGGGTACATATTTAGTAAAATCACTAATGAGAATATTTTTTCGTGTATATATAGGTAGTATTTTAGTTGTTTCTTCATTGAATATTAAACCAGAAATACTTTTAAAATTCATCATTTTATCAAATAGAGACTGCATAGAAGAATTAGATCCTGCTGATGTAATTAGAACATCATCTGCAAAAAGTTGAATTTTGGATGTTGTATTTTCATCTATTTCAAAACCATCTATGTCAGTACTGTTTCTGATCAAATTAGCCCAAGGCTCCATTACTAAAGTGAATAATAGTGGAGAAAGTGGACATCCTTGTTTTGTACCTTTAAAATGGGTATTTTTTGTGAAACATATGTTCCTACCTTAATATAAGCCAATGTTCCTTTGTACAAATGCTCAATTAGATTTACAAATGCATCTGAGAAGTTTATGCACTTCAGTAAGGTAAACAGATAGTCCCAACTTACTGAATCAAATGCTGAACTTATATCAAGACTAATAAGTGTTAAATCTTTCTTTTTCCTATTTGCAAAATCAATTAATGTTAAAGTTCTTCTTATATTATCAAAAGTATTTCTATTTACAATGAAGCCTGTCTGATCTATATCTATAATGCCGGGGATGATTGTCTTCAATCTATCAGCAAAAATACTCATAAACATTTTATAATCAACATTAAGTAATGAGATGGGCGATATGAAGTACATCTAGTTGGATCTTTATTAGGTTTTAAAATTGGCGAAATAAATGTATATTGCCAAGATGGGGGGGGTTATTAACTCAGTTTGGGCCAAAATAAAAACCTTATGTATTAATGAATATGTACTTTTAGAAAGGATTTTATATATCTCTGGTATAATACCATCATTACCCGGTGCTTTGTTTGATTTAAGCTTATTTATTTGTGTAATAACCTCTGTATATGAAATACTTTTGTGCAATAGTTTAATCTGTTGTTTATTAAGCTTTTTATTCATGTTTGTGGTTATAAACTCCTTTATTTTATCTTTAGGTTCCATGTTAATGTTATTATGGTTAATTTTGTGAAAGTGATTTCTAAATTCATCTAGTATTTCTGGTATACTAGAAACATTCTTCTTTTCCTTAGAGAAAAGATTTCTTTGATATGGTTTTGTTTATTCAACCTTTTTGTTTTATTTTTAAGTCTATGTAAGTATTTGGGGCTTATTGAATAAGACAAAAACTTGTATTTCACTAAAGTTATTTTAACTTTATGAGTTAAAATTTCTTTGTATTTCTCATTTAGTTTGTTTATTTCTTCAATAACTTTCTTGTCCATAATATTTTCTTTATTATTATGTTTATAAGAGTCTAATTTACTTTGAATATCTAACAATTCCTTATCTCAAGATTTCCTTTTATTATTATACCATCTGATACTTTGTCCATATAGATATGATTTTAAGGCATCCCAAACATAGACAATGGAGACTTCAGGAGTATTATTTATGTCTAAAAATGTTTTACTTCTGAAAGTATATATTCTTTATAGTCTTTTAGTTGAGTTAAGTATGCTGGTATCCTTTTGATCTGAACATTATGAGTATTTTTATCATGAATTCAAAAACAATTGAATTATGATCAGATATAGGACATGAAATGATTTTGGAATTAATTAAATCTGTTACCATCTGGTTAGAAATAAAGACCCTATCTATTTTTGAATAAGTTTTGTATCTGTTAGAAAAAAGGTGTATGGTAATGATTTTGAATCTATCTGATTATTAATATCATTCAAATGATAAGAATTAGCAAAATCATTTAAATGTTTTGCATTAGATGTAATTCTTCTTTTCCTATAGTGGTAGTATCACTTTCATGTAGTATACAATTAAAGTCACCAGCTAAAATAATATCTCCTATAGAGAATGATATGATCTTATCAAGATGATGTTTCACTGTATTAATACCAATTCCAGGTATCCAATATACATTAATTAAAGTGCAAGTCTTCCCATTAATTTGTATTGTAACCATACAAAACATTCCTTTGTCATCCTGATAAGACTTAATGGTTTTAGGAATGGGCATACTTTTATTCCATAAAATAGCCACTCCTCTTTTTTTCTGAGTGTGCTCTGAACTAACCAATACTGTATATTTGTTTGTGGCTAGTTTATCAATATCTTTTTTCAAGAGATGGGTTTCTTGCAGAAAGACTAAGTTGGCCTTATGTAAATTAATGTATCTTATTAGGCTTGCCCTTTTACACGGATTATTCAATCCATTAATGTTTAAAGAAATTCCTTTTAAAGATGTCATCTGGCATTTTTAAAACTTAAGAATCTTATGATCAAAATAACAAATAACAACATAAGTAATGTTACATCTCCTCCTTTAGGTGTACCTTTAAATATAGCTGTATTTATTGAATCTCTTATGGGATTTTGTATAGGATTCAATTTTGTTTGTAGTGACAATGAGAGTACAAAATATATTGTGGATGTCAAACCTATATACATATAACAATGAACACGTGAAAATAATGTAAGGATTAAACCTTGCATCCAGCCTGGAGTTAAAAACTCCAACTTAGAGTAGTATTTACCACTCAAGTTAACCCCCTACCCTAAGCAGCAGTACCTCAGCTACCACCTTATCAATTTAATACTGGTTATATTTAACTTAAATTAACAGCTTTCAATTCAATTATCTAGCAAGACAAGACTACACATTTGATAAAACAGCATCATATAAACTAAAATAAACTTTTTTTTTTTTTTTTTAAACTATTCATACTACTATATACATCTATGTAATATAATACACTTGTATTCAAATAGCATTCAAATAATCTTGATATTAGGAACCAAGAGGAGAGAGAGAAATAAAAGACGTGAAAGAGGGAGAGAGAGTGAAAGAGAGAGAGAAAAAAAAGGAAGGCATATTTACATATTAATTTATTCAAAGTATGTAAAAATAAGTTCTAACATTCATTTAAATCAAAAACTTTGGCTAATATGGGTCAGACATTACATATATTAAGATGCATCTATTTTCTGTCATGTAAATGCAGTCAACAGCTTCCAAAAAAAAACCTTGAATTGCTTGTATATGAGCATTTTACTCATACTCATTATTGTCAATAGAATAAAACATTATATTTATAGAAATTGTTATAAATCATACTGCATAGTTATGCAAATTCTCAGAAACACTTGCATTATTGTAAAAAAAGCCATCTGTATTTTGTATGTCTATACTACTGCTTTAAAATATATCGCATGACAATTTCTTCCAGAATAGAGTATAAAGTTATTTATGCTTGTCAATCAGATGAATTAAATGAGTTATAGTAATGTATATGTTTGGAACATAAGTTTTTAACACAGATTAGTATGCTGCAGTCAAGTAGATTTTCAAAAACACTTGAATAAATGTTTAATTTTCTATGCCTTCTAAAATAAGACATTTACTTACTACAAGAAACTGCATCATTTAAAATCATTATAACTGACATATTTTATGAATTATAACATAGATATTTAAGTAATTATATAAAATAACTCACATTTAGATGTTAAAGAGTTCATTTTCCTTCACATAGTCGCATTTGCATCAGTTCTACTTCCTGGTAGAGTGTTCTTCCTGAATCTGCGATGTGTCAGTGTGATATCTGGGTCAAAGGTCAAACTGACTGCTTTCAGCTTCTCTGTGAGAATTCTGAGAGTTGAAGCTTTTGAAACAACTCGAGGACACTGTTCATGAGGTAGTCCACATCCCAGATTGTCTCCCTTAACATTTTGGCGGGAAACTTGTTAAAAACTAGTGACAAACATTCATTTAGAAGTGTAAATGCATCTAAACATGACAAAACCTTTGCGATGTATTTTACAGGTTATTACAGCATCTATGTAAGTGAAATTAAGCCCAAAGTTATTAATAAGTAATAAAACTCAATATTTATGTCCCAACTCAATTTTTATGCAAATCTTATTATTTACTGTGTCTATATGATCAAAAGCATTTCTATATATTAATATGAAAAAAAAATAAAGAGAAAGAATAAAGAAAAGAAAAAGAGTAGAAAATAAAAGAGTGTAAAGCAGAAATAAAAAAAAATGTAAGAGAAAGCTATAAGATGTATATACAATGGAATATTACTTACTGTTTATATTAATAGAGTTAAAAATAAAACATATTATTTACTATTACTTAGTTCTAATTATTATTAGTTAAAGCACGACAGATTATTTACAAACAAGCATAAGCAGTATAATCAAGAAAGTATAATTAGGAATAGCATTTGAAGAACATATAAACTTTTTACAAGGAATAAATATGTTATTATTCTATTAATCATATTTTCATTACTCTTCTCTCCCTGCCCTCCCCCACCCTTTACCCACTACATAATCTAAATAGAATGTCATTGTTTAAACAAAGAAAAGAAGAAAAGGAGAAAAAAAAAGAGAAAAAATGTATCAAATTACTGACCTTACTTCTCTTTTTCAGAAAGAGAAACAAATTGAATAATAGCTTGTTATTAGTTCCTCAGATATTTTGACTGGTTATGAAACAAAACATTTCTTTGCACACAGAGAATAACTTTGATTACATTTTTTTCAGAATATCTGTGGCTTTCTGGAAATGCAGGAACTATATTTAAAAAGATTAATAATGAAGTAAAATGATGAGAGAAAAAAAAAAACATAGAACAAATCATTTGTTTTTTAGTCTCTTCTTCTTCTCTGAAGTCTTCCACGAAGTTTCAATTGCCAGTCTCTTTAATGAAGGACTAGCCCATTCCATTTCCTCTATTTTATCCAAAATCTTATTTTTTTTGATAAACAGTAAAGCAGAGTCTAAGTCATCAAAAATTTTAGGACCATCAGGAAGGAAGATTTTTAGCTTGGCAGGAAACAGAATGTATGTTTTAAACTGTGCTTTTTTAAGCTCCCTTATTAGTGGCAGAAAAACTTTTAGCTATTACCAAGGAAGAATAGTCATTGTCAAAACGCACAGTTGTCTCATTAATCTTAACAGGAGCGTTAGCCCATGCAGATTTAAGAACCATCTCTTTATCAAAAGATGATAGAAATCTAACTATAACTGATCTAGGATAGTTTTTGTTAGAGTTAGTATTAGCTATAGATCTATGTGCTCTTTCTATACCAAAAGAGAATGCTTCTGGTAAGTCTAAAGTTTTAGGGAGCCATGTTGTTAAAAAAGAAGTAATATTGTTACCTTCAATATTTTCTGGCAGTCCAAAAATCCTAATGTTATTGCGCCTAGATCTATTTTCCAGGTCATCCAGCTTTGTTTGTAAATGTGTATTTTGTTTCAGCAGAAACTCAATGTTGGTTTCCTCTTCTTGGATTCTATTTTCCATGTCATTCACAGCTTCTTCTATGCCTGTCATCTGAATCTTCTGTTGTTGCAGGTCTATATGTAACAAGTCTATTTGTTTTGTAGTTTTTTCTATGAAGGTATCTATTTTAGTATCCATTTTATCCATCTTAGCAGTAAGTTGCTGGATTATAGTTATCAGAGACTGAAGTTCTTTCTTGATGCTGGAGTCTTGATAATTTGTCTTACTGGAACTCATTTCAGACTGATAAACTGACAGGAAAATTTCCAAAGTGATTTCTGACAGGAATATTGTTAAAATGTCCTTTCTTTTTTAGATATAGTTCAAGAACTATATAAAACAAACATATTTAGAAAGAAAATTTCAAAAATTAATTTTTTAAGTAATTAATTCCTGTCAGTGTAATGAAATTGGTGGAGCTGAAGAAATCTGCTGCTATCCTGTGTTCATCCTTCACATCTTTGCATTCTGACTACTCTCTGACACTAGGTTCTACCTTATAATTTCTTTTATCTAGTTTCCTATCTTAACATCTTAATATCTGCCCCGTTTCCATCACTTACTCTGCCAACACCTTGTCTTCTTCTTACCTTCCTGCTTGTGGCTGAGAAAGCCAGTCTTTGAGGTAAACCCCCACCTTCCTAAGCCCTATCACTTATCTGTCTGGCCACCATTGTTTGCATCTTCCAGCTCAAATACATTAACAATACACATCCTGAGCATATAATCAATCTCCAGCCTTTTCGTCTCTACTAGTCCCCATATCTTTAACTTCATTTTATTTTATTTGTATTTGTTTTCTGGTATAGAGCACTGATTTCAGTGGATCTTTATTCAGGCTCAGTCTGGGAGCATGTATTGTCATTTGAAAACATGTTGACTAAACTTTTAATTGTGTCTCCATTTTGGTACAGCTGTTAAAAAGCTGTCTTATTAGATATACCTGGATTACATTGACTACCTGATTTGCTGTTTTAAACATTTTGAATACCATACTTAAGCAAGGTGAATTTATATGCATTATATGTCTATTGTGGTATATTTTGCCATTCTGTCTACTTTGTACGTATTAACATTCTGTTCCTGTTATAGCTAACTTTCCATGAAGTCTGTTTAATCAATGCACAGCTCTAATATGACCTATTCCCATTCCCATTTGCAATTATAATATGTTTTACAGGGCCATCCCCACTTGCTTACTGATATTAGGCTAGAATTAGAGTTCATTTCACCTGAATGCATTAGCCTGATTAGTTCCATGGAAATTTTTGCAAATTCCTGGTGTTTATTGTAGTGCAGTGTTGCTTGCAGTGATTAACATAGTGTGATGTAGCAGACATTTGCCAACCTCTGAACGGCCTGTAAAAGTTGTTTGCTGATAGAGTTTCAACCTATCAGATCATGTGTTAATTGCCTCCGGTGTCTTTCTTCGTAAACGTATATATGAACACCAATATGCAATAGCCAACAAAAACACCGATAATGCCCTATTTAAACACACTTTGCTATGTAATGGTGAGGCTAGATTTAAGTTTGGGATCCTTGAAGTTATTAAAAAGGACCCTAGAGGTGGTGACTGGGGTAATAAAATATATAAAAGTGAGTTAAAATGGTAACTTAAACTGGGAGCTAATAGACCCTCAGGTATGAATGAACACCTCTCTATTGTTCCCATTTTAAAGGACAGAACACAAGACCCATACAAAACATATGAAAATGTTTTACTATGTTCAAACATTTTATACTATAGAATTTATCAATTGTTTTATTTTTATTGCTCTGAATATTATATTCATTATTATATTCATTTTATTCTATTTTATGATGAAAACATTTCTACAATTGTTAATTGATTGCTTAATTGTTTGTTAATTGCTAGATTTACTTAAACTCCATTTACTGGTGAAGCACTATGGTTTGAAAAAGTCCTGTTGTTCTTGGATGAAAGCGCTTACCCAGTCCATTTCTACTTGGATTACTGTCTGTAATAAAATTCGTTGAATTATTTGGATTCACCTGACTCTTATTGGCTTTTTTGGCTGCTGGCAGAAGGTCTGTTCCTATGGTGAAGTTTATTTTGTTTTAAAGGATGTGTTTTGCTTATGGACTGTAGTTTGCCCACCACCAGACAGCCTTGCTCACAAGTGCAGTGCTGTAAAGAATATAAAGCAAAGTATTCTCAGACCTGTGTTAAACTTTTATGTTTGTGTTTCAGTTTCAAAATCCTTTCCTCCTACTTTCACCAGCAACTATACCCTTATTTGATACGCTCTGTTATGCTCTTCTTTTACACCTGCTTTGTCTTTAGTGATTGCCCCCTGATGTTCAAAAGGCACCAGCTGTTTTTCAGATAATTAAACTCTTTACCTTTTCTCAATTTGCTTTGCTGTGCTTGGCTTATACCTGAAAAGGAGACTCATTTTTCCTTAGAATCCTATGTTGTTTACAAAACTAAAATAAACAAATATACACTATAACAAAAATAAGTAAATAAATAAATAAAATACAAAGCAGGAGTTATCTTCCAGCATCCTTTAGAAAGAAGTCAAAAAGTCTTTCTTCAGTACAGCTTGGATCAGAAAAAAGCAATTTTCCATATCACTTGTTTTGGACTTGAATTAAAGTTTCTTTTCTGCCCGTTATCAAATCTCCCTATAGCACTGAAATGTTATTCAGATTGTAGCCTTTCTGCCTTGTTTGTTTGCTGAAAACTGAGCAAGCAAAAACTTGTAGCCTGCTGCAATGTACTTCTCCAACCATAACAGGCTGCATAATTCTGTCATGGGCTCTATACCTTTGAGCATTTCCATTCAAGTACCACAATGTTCCAACCAGCACATAAGATGACTTTGATTATGTAAAGACTTTGCAGTGATGTTAGCCTACTACCTTTGTATTTCCCTAACTTTCTCAGGAAGACTCATAAACATTGATCACTGCATAAAGTTTCTATGATTCACAAAGCATCACTGTATAATTGCCATCACCATTTTGGGCAGATGACGGATCCAGTTGCATAAAATGCAGTAGCCTCAGAGGGATACTATTCCATTAAAGACTCCAGGCTGTCAGTAGGATGCATTCTCTTTCCTACCTTTGCTGCATCTTTTGTTTGTATTCTTCTATATTGCCTGCTGATGCCACAGACAACCACATTGTGTCTGTGCCAACAGGCTACTATATTTCAGAAAAACATAACATTTTTATAGTGAATGCCAAGCTTTGATCTAGTTTATGCTCTAGGCATTTATTGCTCTAAATTAAAACATTGTCAACTTATTAAATATGCTTTGAACAGCTTGAGACCACCTTCTTGAAACTGCAACATTTATTACCTATTATTCAACTCATCAGGTCAGAGGTTTCCTAGAGAGCTAATTGGGAACAGCCTACCTTGATCTGCATATTAGGACTAATTATTAATAGTACAATGAATCAGGTTCCAGATTTAACATTGAGTGGACTAGATGAGTTTCAACCAGAGACATAGCTAGGTTGGGACAAAGAGGGCACCCACCACAGGCACAAAGTGTTAGGGTATGTGATCGGTAGATGATGATTTTGGTATTTACTGCATTACTGGAATTGCACTTGTGGTTAATGAAATGACTGAAGCACTTTAGTGGTTAGTGTTCCATGTGTGGTTCAGTTACAAAAAGCTGCTTGCTATCAATGCATTTAGCAGTTTGTTACAGTTTTATTTTTTTTTTTATTTGGTCCTCAGGGAGTAGAAGGCCTTTGTGTTTATGTTTTTTTTTTTGGTACTGAAGTACTAGGGGAGTTTACTCCAAAGCTTAAATGTCACAAGGCACTGAAATTGCTCATGTCAGCTCTGGTCTTGACTAAGATGGCTGGGTAGAGAAATGTAACTGTGAAAGCTCAGAGAATGCCAGGTTGGAAGTAATGTGTGTTTGGCTAGTCTGCCAATGAGACTGAGTGCTCTTTCTAATGTTTTCTAAGACTATAAACCACATGTTATCTCTCCAGTTATATGGTTTCTTGCTGGTAAAGTAGCGTTTTTTAAGAACTTGCTATGTGTTTCCTTGTTATTCTGTGTATAATTCTGGAAAGCTGCTATATGATATGACAGAACTTTTAAACATTTGATCTATTTTTGGATTAATTGATCTGTTAATGTACTATATACTCATAGTCACTGATGTGAATGAATAAAAACATCTAAGAGAATTCCCTCAGCTAAGGAGACTGTTCAGTTTCCAAACTACCCTTTTAGTAACTGTTCTTTTTCTTCTTTTTTTTCTACTTGTTCCACATACCTCTTACTCTTTCAATTGACCCATCATCTGGCAATGCATTTCACAGCTTTACAATTCTCTTCATGAAGTAATATTTGCCAGCATCTGACCTGAATCTTTTTTACAGTGCCTATTTTGCCCTTAATCCCCATATAGCTCTTCTTCTGAATTTTGCCCATTTAACTCACTCCAGCTGCATAGGATGTTCATATTACGTCATTTATATGTTTTTTTTTCTCTTCAGTTAGTATAGGCCTCATGCCTCAAGTCTTTCTACATGGTATGCTAACATAATATTAATTCCATTGCTTTTCTCCTTCAGTTAGTACATAGCATTTCATATCTCATTCACTACATCCTCCTTGCCCTCTAGGTTCTTTCTGTTGCACTCTGTCTGCCAGTCTCACTTTTTTTTCACTGTCTAGCCTCCAGAAATGAATGCAGAAATAGAGAGGATGTACCTAGTAAAACTCATATTGTTTTCAAACAGCACCACCCTGGAGAAGCAGGTATTGTAAAAAAACATGTTCTGAGTTAATCATCCAGCATAAACTGCCTCTTTATTTTGCCTCCATCTTATCCTTCCTACACTGCTTTTGTAAGAACGACAGGTTTTTAAACAGAGTAATGTTGTATTTCTTTGAGCAGATTCTTCCGAAATATAAGATTCTTTATAAAGAAATGTTTTTTTATATTTTTTGTTTTTATGCAGCTTTTTGCTGGTTCATACAAGTCCTTACTATACATAAAAATTGTTCTGTGTCACAGACAACATCGTAATGTTGGCAAAGATAGTTAAACAAGGCTTTACTAATGTAAAAATGCATGATTCATTTGCAAGAGAAATGAAACTCTGGAAACTTGTTTTAACTGACCACAGATTTCACAAGCATTCTTTTTGCAAACAGACATTTCCATTTATGCAAAACAAAGAACTCGGAACATTGTTTTAACTGATAACAGGCCTGAGTAACAGCAATACAATTACAGCTTAATAATAAACTAATCATATTTAGACTATAAAGACTGGAAACAAGGAAATGGAAAATATACTGAAATATTAAAAGTGGGCTTTTAACTAATGATGATATGAAGATTAACAAAACTAAGATTCTAAAAATACTTTAAAAATTTAACTTTCTCATTATTTAACTGCACATGAGTAATAATATTGCTTATATTCCTAAGGATTTAGCAAATTCTGATAAAGGGAAATTGCAAATGCCTCCCTTTCTTTGTTGCCCTGCTATCTGTAAGAGAAAATCCAAAGAAAGTATAGGGCAGAAAGGTGGCCACATTATCCGGTGTACTTTTAGGCTGTGAAGCTGCTTTGATTAAAATAATTGCTTTGTCCCTCACCAGAAAAAATTCTGAAGCTACTGTCCCTGACCCCATTATTTATGTCAATCTCTTGGCCCATCCCAGTGAAAAAAATAGCAATGCTATTTCCTTGGACAGTGTATACTTTTCTAAATGTGTATGCATGCGTGCGCGCACGTGTGTGTGTGTGTGCATGTGTGTGTGTGTGTGTGTGTGTGTGTGTGTGTGTGTGTGTGTGTGTGTGTGTGTGTGTGTGTGTGTGTGTGTGTGCGTGTGTGTGTGTGCATGTGTGTGCGTGTGTGTGTGTGTGTGTGTGTGTGTGTGTGTATGTGTGTTTTGGATAATTTAGGTTCTTCATAGTGCCTGAAAAATAAAAAAAAGACAAGAGAATCTGCCCTTTTGGTAAGTACTAATCATATAGAAAAGATATACATATATATATATATATATATATATATATATATATATATATATATACTGCCTTTCGGCTTTTTCCCGGTTAGGGGTCACCACAGCGGAACTACGGTCCGCTAATGATTGGCAGTAGAGTTTTACATGCTGGCTTGCCGGGCCTAACGCACAACCTTCAGCGAAGGAACGCCCATTCACGCATGTTGATACACAGAAGACGCTCTAACTGAGAATCGAACGTGCAACGTCTAATTGTGAGGCAACAACGCTACTGCAGCACCACCACCGCAGTATATAGATATATATATATATATATATATGTATATATATATATATATATATATATATATATATATATATATATATATATATATATTTTTTTTTTTGTGATGACCATCACACTGACTTTGCCGAGTCTTGGTGAATAATATTTGTGAAGCATACAAGCCACCTGCTAAATTTTTCTTGGGTTCTCATTACTAGGAAGACTCCTCAAAAAACTGTCAACTAAAAGTCTGAGCAGCGAAAACTCGAGTCATTAGCCACTGAAATGTGGAAGATCAGTGCTGTGGTTATTATGGGTCCCCATGCAGACACAAGAACAGGCTGCTGTTGTGTACCTGTATAAATTCATTGATGAACTTAAATAGCCAGGGTTTAAACCAGTTTGTGCTTATTTGCTCAAAGCTGCAGTGAGTTAGGCCTTCTGCTCTTGATCTGCTGTTTTCCAAAAACCTGGTGTAAGACTACAAAAGATAGCTGCTTATTTTCAACTGTTGTCTGAACTTCTGATTAACTAAAACAGTATTTGCTGCATATCTGTTTAAACTGTGCAACTGTTTTTTAGGTTTAGTGAAATTAATCATTACCTCTGTTCTGATCTTGTGTCTCCACCCACCTGCCCAACTGTTGTTGTGCTCTTAAAGCTTGGTGGCTTTTGAGTTTTCCAGCTCTACTATAAATTTGATACTGAACACTCCTCCCAGTCCCATTGCATCAGCTCATTCTACTGAGTACAGTGAGATCAGTTGTTAAGGCCTACCCATTGCATCAGCTCATTCTACTGAGAACAGTGTGATCAGTTGTGAAGGCCCACCACTTTAGCTTCTTAGCCTTGAATTATCCTCTGTCTTCTCACTTTCTACTTAACAAAAATATATATATTGTGCCTCTTCTTACCTCATTTTGCTGCTTGTGCTTAGGTGTTCAACAGCATTTAGTTTGCCGCATTTGATACTGCTTGTTGGTAGCCTGATTAAATTGATGACATTATTCTACTGAATTGCTGCTTTATTTGAGCTGTTTTTTACTGTTGTGATTGTGAGATAATTTTTCAGAATTGCACTGTTTTAAAGCAATTTACTGATTAACTGCATATCATTATTGTTTGACTGTATTTCAGTGCTATTTACTGCAATTCATTACTGTTTAACTGCACTTTACTGCATTTCATTAATGTTTAACTGTATTTTTTATACAGTAAGTTCTGTTTTTGTCTGTAAGTGGTTAATCTGTGCTTTTTTGTGAGTTTTACTGTATTATTCCCCTGAAATTGAGTAACATAGTCTGGATACAAGCTTTGCTGCATTCAGAGCTGTTTGTTTTTGCCTTCTGTGTTTCTGGCAGCCATCTTGTGTTTGCCTTCTGTGTCTCTGGCAGCCATCTTATGTTGGTAGGGGCTTTCTGTGTCTCTGTCAGCCATCTTGTGTTAGTAGGGGCCTATCTTCTCTGCTAGTGAGAGTAGCAGGGCTGCCTGGACCTTGTCTGGCACAAGCTGGTAAAGAAAGCAAAGACTACCAGGATTAGCTAGATTTCTGTGTTACTGGAATCTTCTATTTTGTATGGTATTTAAACCCTGTGTTTGAGTTGGTTTGGGCTTGTTTGCACATCAATCACCATGGCTGCACTGTTTTAACCAATTGTGAGGTATTACAGCTACAAATTTTCATTTAGTGGCCACTTATGTGATCACCTAGTAGTACTCCTCTTAGACCTTCCACCCTTTACCCCCTTAGCTCTGTCTGGCCTCTCTCACTTAAAGTCTGACAAATATGGACGGACAATTTCCTGCAGTTTCTCCTGCCAGTCTCGTTGATATGGGCATCCTAAGGCAGTGTAGCAACTGCCACATGTACATGGACAACCCTCTATTATTACCATCTAGGAGCACAATTTGTGAGACATGCAATTACATTAAGAACCTAGAGTCTATGCTCTCTCCCTCACATGCCAGTATACCTGACACTAAGAAGGGTGTCAACACAAACACCACACCTCAAACGCCACCCACACCTACACAACACACCCTCACATATGTGGAGGTCCTCAACAAAAACATACCCAAACAAAAGTGACCTCCAAGGCAAGCACAAAAGTGAACTCCACAGCCCACCACACCACACACCACACATAGTCCACACACCTGTGTCTCACAGCTACTAAGCCCTAAACATAAACCCAACATATTAGTCATAGGAGACTCCAATGTGAGAAACGCAGATGTGCCCTCACCAGGCAAGATAAGGAGAAAGTCACGGTTAGTTATTTGTCAGGTGCCAGAATCCAGCATATCACCCATGCACTCAAGTCTCTCAACAACAGGTACTGCTATGACTCTGTCATAGTCCATGTCGGCATGAATGACTTGAGAGGTATCACCCTGGACTACATGAAGAGCGACAAGATCAAGCTCACTGAATATGTGTCCCATGCAGGTATGTTCCTAGCCTTACGTGGTATTCTACTGTCACCCAGAATGACACTTCAATACAAACAGAAAATGATTGACTTTACCAATTGGCTTAGTTTCTGGTGTCATTCCGAGGGGATTCAGTACCTGACACCCTGGGAAGACATGATCGACAGACCATAATTCTTTGCCAGAGATGGCCTGCATCTGTCTCCCTTGGACTTCAGGCTTTTGGCAAAGGCTCTTGCCTCCTGCATAGTGGCTTTTTTAGGCAATGCCATGAGGTCAAAACTACCAACATGAAAATTTCATCAAAATGCAAATTAAAGGTCATGCTGCTAAATGCTAGGAATGTAAACATGAAACTGCACTCATTGCAAGTATTCTTAACACTGGAAGATGCTAACATTTGTGCAGTCACAGAAACCTGCTTCAAAGCTGTGGAGAGCACTCTAGCCATACTAGGTTAATCATTATATCATACATTCAGACCCCAAACTGTGGGCAGCAAAACAAAAGGAGGTGGAGTTGCAATATATATTAAAGACATACACACCTCCAGCATGGTCAAACAGTATGACACACAGGAGACATTCCTGGTGCAGTTAACCATTGACAAGACCCCTATTCAAATCATAGCTAGCTACAGGCCCCCAACTTTGACTAAAGATGCTCACTCAACCTATTTGGACCTCTTCGACTCTATCAAGATTCAACTCTTTACCCTCATTCTGGGTGACTTTAACTATCCAAACATAGACTGGAAAAACTACTCATGCCAAAACACAAAAGCCAGGAGATTCCTTGATTTTGTCAATGCAAATGCCTTGGACCAGCTGGTCGACACCCCCACAAAAGGTGATAATATTTGTCTTAGTATTAACCAACATGAGCAACTACTGCAGCATCCCTACAGTGTCATCCTCCCTGGTATGATCCGATCACAAAGCGGTCATTTTCGAAGTCACCATCTCCCCCGACCCCTCCCCCCACCAGCTAGGGTCAAACAAAAAAACTTCTCCACAGCTGATTACAACCTCCTGAGGGAAGGTATAAACAGCTTCACAGCCCCCCCCCCCTCCATAGGAACTGGCACATATGTCCAAGCATACACCAAAGTACTATATGAGTATTTATATAGCTGCAAGAAATCAGGAATACCAGACAGGACAAAATCATCCTCCTCTAGGAAGAGTAAACCTATCTGGTGGACATCTGCAGTAAATAAACTCTATAATATAAGGAAAAAAATTGCTGTCCAGTCCCAAGAAGGAGCAGGTGCCTAATTGGAAGCAATCTCTCCTTAGCCTGAACAAGCAAATAAGAGCCATAGTGAAATTCTCCAAAGCAATCTTTTAGTCCAAACTGGCCACATCTACTAAAGACAATCATGAGGCTTTCTTCACATATGCTCGCAATCTCAAAGGAAGCACTCATATCTGCTCAGAACTGATGGTCAATGACACCACTTACATAAAACCATAGATATAGCCAACTTGCTGGCAGACAGGTTCAGTAAAAACTTCACAAATCTGTCCCCCCTTCATTAAATGTACATGCCCACCACCTGTCCCCCTCCCCTTACCTCTAGGGAGCAAGCCATCACTGCCCTCTCAAAGGGTAAAATACAGCCTCCATTGGGACCCGTTAACATTCCAGGCTGCATCCTACATGAACTCGGGCAAGAACTTGCAGCACAATTAAGCACCCTATTCAACCAAAGCCTGGATACCAGTTTTGTCCCAGCCAAGTGGAGGACAGCCACTGTCATCCCTTTGCACAAAAGTGAAGTGTCCACCAATCTAGAAAATTATAGTCCCATCAGCCTAACTAGCCTGATCTGCAATGTCGTGGAATGGATTATCATGGACCTCAATAACAAGGACATTGGGAACTTCCAAACACTTGATCCCACAAAGTTTGGTTTTGTTAATGGGAGGTCATGCCTATTAAATCTGGTCGACGTCTTTTAGACAGTCACCAAAGCCATGGGTGAGAAGAAGATGGTCCACACTGCCTCCCTTGACCTAGCCAAAGCATTTGATATTATTCCCCACTTGTGTATAATAAATAAACTCTCTCAAGTAGGCATTGATCCATATGTCACCAGATGGGTAGCAAACTGGGTCAATGATAGAATCCATCTAGTCAAAATAGGGGAAATCACCTCAAACAGTAGACCCATAACAAGTGGTGTACCCCAGATATTGGTTTTGGGGCCTCTGTTGTTTGCAATATACTTTTCTGAAGTGAAGGCCAAAACCAGTGGGTTACGGCTGACCAAGTTTGCAGATGACTGCAAGCTGGGCACTGTCATCAATTCCTCTAGTGATGTGGACATCCCACCCAAACAAATGACTAGTGCCAGAAACATGGTCTCATACTGAATGCCAAAAAATGCATCATCATCCCCTTTGGGGAGAGTGACATTCTCACAAATTATCATATTAATAACAAGGTCCTTAGCATGCAATCAGTCATGAGGGTCTTGGGCACCCAGGTTGATAGCAATCTGACTTTTGACCACCATATTGCCTCTGTTGTACAGAAAGCTTTCTACATGGCCCACCTCATTAGTAAGGGTATCTCATTCAGGGGCAAGGAGGTCAGAACATTCCTGTATTTTTCCCTTATAAGACCCATTATTGAGTAGAATGTCCCTTTCGGCATGTATCTCACAAAGCACATGCAGTAGCTGGTGAGACCACAGAGGTTCCTTACCAGGTGAATCCAAGGCCTCAAACATTTACCTTACACAGATAGACTAAAAGCCCTGTCCCTCTACTCAGTCTCATACAGACTCCTCAGAGGTAACCTCTCCCTGGCATTCAAAGCAATCTTAGATCCCACCTTGTTGGGAGTGCTGCATATCTGCAAAGTCAAGCTCCATTTGAGTAACCTGCACGTGTGATCTTAACTTGGTCTGTGACATCATTAGGACTTGTTGGTGGGACAGATGTGTGTCCCAGAGACTCCCCCTTCTGTGGAATAGACTCCCTGTCCATGTCATTCAGAGTACCTCATTAACCCTATTTAAGTGCAACCTGGATAACTGGATAGGGAACAGAAAATACACCCCTGGGATTCCATCTGTGTCCCTGCTGGACAGGGACATTGGGCGCTGACTTTTTGGAACATGGGCTAAATTCTTGGCTAGGCTTGTAAGGGCCTCAGGATCAACAGCCTAGTAACTTCCTATGATCCTATGAAGCATTAGACTCAATGTCAGGTGGAAGAGAAGACTTTTTCCCAGATGTTAAGTGAGTTATGTGGTTGATGCAGGACAGCAGTGTTGTTGGCATGGGAGTATTAAAGGTAAATAGTCAATGAGGTATAATGTCTTGATAAGAACCATGCACAGGTATGGCCCTTGATGGCTTTATATACCAGAGTAAAGAGGATTAGGTTAGACTGTTCTAGCACTGGGAGATAAAGGGGTCTTGAGTCATGTGTATTAGT
Source organism: Protopterus annectens (assembly GCF_019279795.1). Lineage (NCBI taxonomy): Eukaryota > Metazoa > Chordata > Ceratodontiformes > Protopteridae > Protopterus > Protopterus annectens. Next base: position 455,112,415 of record NC_056726.1, read on the forward strand.
GGTGTTCATATGGGAAGATGAATCTGCTTGTGTTTGCAGGTCAGACAAGTTTTTTTTTGGAAGAGCAGATTAATAGGGTTAGGCCATATTCTATTTGGGGGAACAAGATTCCCTGTCCATTGATGGCTCTGGTTTATAGGATGAAGAATCTGGCTATGCAATGATAGACACTGAGTTACTCAAACAAAATAAACAAAATGATCAGTCTGTGGAATTATGCGAAGGCAATGGTTGAGTGTTATGGTCAAGGAGAAAATATAAAGGAGGAAATGGATTCAGTGGTGAAGTTGTTGATATAGACAGTAAGGGTAGGGATAGGATAGTTTGTAAATGAAGAGATGTTCCAAAGGATATGTCTCTATCTATCTATCTATCTATCTATCTATCTATCTATCTATCTATCTATCTATCTGTCTATCTATCTATCTATCTATCTATCTATATCTACCTATCTATCTATCTATCTATCTATCTATCTATCTATCTATCTGTCTATCTATATCTATCTATCTATCTATCTATCTATCTATCTATCTATCTATCTGTCTGTCCGTCTGTCTATCTATCTATCTATATCTATCTATCTATCTATCTATCTATCTATCTATCTATCTATCTGTCTATCTATCTATCTATCTATCTATCTATCTATTTATATCTATCTATCTATCTATCTATCTATCTATCTATCTATCTATCTATCTGTCTGTCTGTCTGTCTGTCTGTCTATCTATCTATATCTATCGGTTTATCTTTCTGTCTATCTGTCTATCTATCTATCTATATCTATCGTTATCTCTGTCTGTCTGTCTTTCTATCTATCTATCTATCTATCTATCTATCTATCTATCTATCTATCTATCTATCTATCTATCTATCTATCTATCTATCTATCTATCTATCTGTCTGTCTGTCTGTCTATCTATCTATCTATCTATCTATCTATCTATCTATCTATCTATCTCTGGTTTTATTACGTTTTAAAATAAGATGTTTATACCAAAGGATTTGATAGTAATTGATTGTGTCACTTTGGAGATCTTTTGGGATGGAGGTAGTGTGGCATGGATTTAAAAACAACAGTATATTTACTGTATACCAGGAAATTCGCAATTGCAATTAAGTAAACAAGTTAAGAAATGGGAAAATAGTAAGCCTCAAGCTAGGGATAGGATCTTGGCACATACCTGAGCATAGTTTATTTGTAGTTGAGTAAAGGTCCCTTAATTTTGCCCCAAAAGATCTATCTGTTAAACAGCTCATGAACCTGTCTAATGTGGCAGATCCAAAACTACAAGAATGTAGGGTTTGGAGGAGCATTGTGTATGGCTTACTGTATGGAATGCTTTCAATAGATAAATGAAGAGGCCCTTAGTGGGTAGGTCTTGCCTGGTGGCTGTCAGAATGAAGTCTTTAAATATATGTACAGTAGTTAGTGTACTTTGTGCTTTTGTGAATATGTGTTGGTTTGGGGGAAAGGATGCTGTACTTGTAAATGTAGTCACTTACTTTTATAAATGCAGCTTTCACAAGCAGTAGTCTCTTGTATGGTAAAATTGATTTGGGTCTGAGATCAGATTCTTCTGAGGTAAAGTTCTCTTTAGGCATTAGAATTATAACTTTTTTCCAGGGTCACAGTGTTTTATTAAAGAGAGGTTAAAATGTTGATGCACTTCGATGGGCATATGCTTTATACATATTTAATAAAAACATGGGACATAGTTTAATAAAACATGGACATAGGTTATTGCTTTTTGAATTTTTGCATCTAGGAAGTAAGTCTATGACTGTATCTATTTCTTTTAGACTAAACTTTCATAGGTGAAATGGTAGAATGTAATGATAAGGTGGTTGTGTTAATGCTGTCTTGAATGCTAGTGGGACGTATTTGTGCTGATGGCGACAAGAATTGTTTATACAGTTCATGGGAATAAATTTAATGGTTGGTTATGTTTGCTTTTTGTGACATAAAAGTTTTGTTTACTTCATTTTAGAATTTTGCCATAGAGTATATTGTGATTTACAAACGGGATACTTGGTTTATTTCCTCTTTGTTGAGACACAATCTCTCTGATTAGGGAGGTGGATACATTTCTTAGTTCACCAGGGTTTCCTGTTACTTTTTCATAGTCTTGTTTTATTGAGAAAGGATGCATGTATGCCAAGATTTACCTCTTGAGCTTCGCTGTCAAGGTGAATTTCATGGCGTCCATATCTTAAATACATAATAAGTGGGTTATGATCAGCAAGCAGGTTATAATCCTCTATATATCCTTATCCTTGTGTCCTGGATCATGGCTGAAAATGAAGTTTGGACCAGGCTGTAAACTGGTTAACAAAAATATGAATAAGGGCTACAGGTGGCACAGTCCTCTGAAGAGGCTTGTGGGGAGCATTTCCCCACACATTAAAGCCCTCTGTCAGAAGTCTCTTCAGTCTGACAGGCCTAACAAATCATGTTTTATATAGGTGGTCAGCAAACAGATGCATCTCATACAGTGATAAGATAGTAATCCAGTAATTTCACTTTTATTGTCTCACTTTTCTTATCCAGTTAACCTTTCACCAGGAAATAGATTCCTTCTCTCACTTGTACTACATTTCCCAGCATTGCTTGTAGCCTGTCTCTTTAACACGTCTCTTTAACCTGTCCTTGAGAGCATGTTTACACTTCCTACCTTGTTTTCAGATCTGAAAATATTTCTTCTGGTATGCCCCAGCCACTAAAATATCCACAATGGTTTATTAGTTGAGCTTGTATTTTTGTTAAAATTGCTTCAGCCCATTTTGAAAATGAATCAGTTATAATCAAGAAATGCTTATTTGAAGGATATGATCTCATTGGTGTAGCCCCCCCCCCCATGTGCCATGACCCATTTCTTCTTATACATTGTGTTAACAATTGTTACTTTCATCTTTCATGAACAGAAAAAGAACAAGCAAATGTATGTTCATTTTTGACCAGTCCTAATTTTTTGCATTAAAGTATTCAACAGTTACTAACCTCATGTCTTGATTTCTCATAGTAAAATTTCAGGGCTTGAACAATACACTGCAGAAACAGGTATGACCATTTGAACTTAATTTTTCCTTAGAAGTTCTTCTAAGTTAAATAGCACAGGGTTCTTCACTTGTGTCATTTTAAGGTGACAGATGTGACATTAAAGTCTTTGCTTGCTTACCTTTGTTTCTTTTTCATTTCTCTGTCTCTACAGCTTTCTATTATGTTATACTTTTCATTATGAGTACTTAACCTTTGATACTATGTATCATAAAAACAGTCCAGCATATATTACACTGTTAAACTGTACATATCTTGGATAAATTGCTTGTAGTACACATTTTTCTGGATTATAATATACTCTTAAAAATCACTGTTTACTTAAAATACTAACTGTGAGACTGACCATATCTGGGGTAATTATAAAACATAACATTTCTTAGCCTCAAAATTCCACAATTTTGAATTAGCAAAGTCACTATATGTGACTAACACCTGCCTGTGTAATTGCAGTCAGCTATACACTATTAACTAATCTTTCCAGAACTGCAAATTATCTCAGTAGGTGTGTCTGGGGCAGATACAATCAACACTTAATCATCTGCACAGCAAAAAAGAGCACTGCCTCCACAGTATGAAGCTGTTTTATTAATAAAAATGACCAATGAGCGTACTGTCTCAGGAGTGTGAAGCCATTTTATTAATAAAAGTGACCAATGGGAGCACTGCTTTCAAAGGTGTGAGGATGTCTTATTGATTACAATAACCAACAGAAGCACTGCCGCCACAAAGTGAGGCTGTGCTATTAACTCATTCACTCCAATGGAGCTTAAGAAGTTTGCACTATAACTTACAATGGGCGGAGCCTAATCCTTTTGACAGAATCAAATTATGTCCTTACATTTCAAGCAAATGTTCATATTTCTGGAACCATAGGGATTATGAAACAAGTATAAATGGCAAACTCTAAAGCACAAACTATTTTTATAGCTGTAGTATTTGTTAGGTTCTAAGTCTTAAACTGTATTTTATAAGTCACAATAAACACAGTAACTATTACATGTGTAATATTTTGCAAAGAAATTACAATATCTCAGCAACCACTCAAGTTATACACATACTGTTAGTGGCATTTAATTCATCTAGCTGAGAGCTTTCATATGAGACTAATGCATTTTTGCTGTGTTACTTGGTTGTTGAGATATTTAGAAAAATGTGAAAATTATATCTATATAAATTAATATCATAAAAACAACAGTTAATATATATTTACCAGCACTAGACAGAGGTCAGATATTAATGCAGCTGAGTTTGCCATTGTGTAAGCTTTACAATGAAATCTTTTAAAACCTTGTACATAGCATGGTTTTGCAATTATTGGTGCAAATATGAACAAGCAATATTTGACTCCTAGAGGCATCAGTAGGAGTTAACTGCAGATTCACCTGAAGGTGTCACTTGAGTGTAATGAGTTAAGTAAAAATGACTAATGAGAACATTGCCTTATGAGTGTGAGGCCATGTTATTAATAAAAATGACAAATGGGAGCACTACTTCCACAGTTTGAGGACATGCTGTTGATGAAAATAACTAATGGAAGCATTGCTTCCACAGAGTAAAGCCATATTATGAATATAAATGGTAAATGAGAGCACTACCTCCACAGAGTAAGGCTGTGTTATTAGTAATAATGATAACTATTGATAAAAATGACCAGTGGAAGACTGCACCCACAGTGTGAGGCCATGTTGTTAATACAAATGACCAATGGGAGCACTGCCTCCACACTGTGATGATGTGTTATTGATGAAAATGACAAATCAGAGGACTGCTTCTATTTTGTGAGTATGTCAGTGATGAAAATGACCAGTGAGTTCATAGCCTCCACATTATCCTCCTCACACTTAGGTTTTCCTTGTGTCTAAAGGTTACAAATCAATGACTCTTACTCCCCTAATAAAAGCTTGTTATGACCAGAGCCCCCCCCCCTTTTTGTAGGGTTGGGTTGATATCCCTAGTTCAGCTAATGGTAGCATCACATCAGGAAAAATTTTTCTTCCGTCCATGAAGGACAGATGGCAATGCTTAACCTCTAAGAATCAAGATGTCTTTTCAGGGTTAGAAGCTGCGCAAAACCCGATCAGTAGTTTGTGTGCCATATAGAGACTCCAACCAGTTCCAACCTTCTGCAGAATGCAGCCTTTCTAATACTGAAATTACAGATTAAAATATCACGATGCAGCACTTAGAAGGATGCAGTCTCCATCAGTGTGGACACTCCACATCCCTTGGAAATCAGTCAAGAAACTGAAGGCAATGAGGAGGAGGGGATGCAAGGACTGACTTAGCTGGGGGGGGGGGGGGGAGCAGATGGCAGAGGATTACTTAGAAGAATTTTTAGACTCATTGCCAGAAGAAAGTGTTGCTTGAATTTGTGATATGGTTTTAGACAAGAGCTTTGCATCAAGCAACCCCCCACAGCTAGCGATGTTATACTAGAGTCTCAGCAGGTCACTTTGGCACAGTCACCAACAACATTGGCATCTCTAATTATAAACACATTTCTTCCTTCTGCCCTTGAGAAGCTCATGGCACTTGACCTAGGCCTCATTTTAACCCAGTTTTTGACACCCATAGTGGCTGTCAGTACTGAATCTTCTCTTTCAGGTTCACACATTACGTCCCATTTACCCTTGAACATTAAAGAGAAAGCTACTCAGGGGACTATATACAAGTCTTTGACGTGATAGATGCTGAATGCATTTAAAGGATCCTTGAGGCTGAGTGCTTGGGGTCCAAAGATCTTGGAGTGGTCTGTCCAGCTGTAGGTAGAAAAGCCACATGGAAAGCAAGAATTAAAAGCTGAGATAATTCAGTTTTGTGTTTTACTGTGCATATGGCCTTCCTCATTGAGAAGGATCCCAGTCAGGTCCTTTCCCTGTAGAACAATTTTCTTTCAATTAGATAAGCTCACCACATTTGGTGGTGGTGGTGGTGGGGGGGGGGGGGCTACTGGTCCTTCTAAGACCAATGTTTCAGGAAATTAAAGCAACTGACAATTTTGTTAGGTAGGAGCAATACCACCATGACATATGGCTTAACATTATGCTAGATAAACCCAGCACTCCAGGTAGCACCAACCTACCAGACAGGCAACATAAAACCAGCACTCCAGGTAGCACCAACCCACCAGACAGGCAAAACAAAACCAGCACTCCAGGTCGCACCAACCCACCAGACAGGCAACATAAAACCAGCACTCCAGGTAGCACCAACCCACCAGACAGGCAACATAAAATCAAATTCTGTTGGGCAGCACCAACCCATCAGACAGGAAACATAAAACCAAGTTCTGTTGGGCTTTTGGTAACAGCAAATGTTCATGCCCAGCTTGCAGGTTTGATCATCTCTGTTTGCACTTGGGAAACATTTTGCCACAACTAAATGATGGGGTAGACACAACTGAACAAGCCAAAAGCTCTAGATGGGACATTTCTCCAAGATCCAAGTCTCTTTTCTGTGGCCAAAGAGGTAATCTTTTTCAGGGACAGATATGGCATCAGAACATCACATTCTCTGATCAGGGTCATTGAGCTCGCAAATTATCCCAAGAAGGAGGCGGCTAAGTTTCTAATTAAGGATTTACATCAGGCATTTCCACAGTTTCATCAGTTCTGCTGGACTTCAAATCAGTAAAAAAAAAATCCTTGTGTAAAATGGAGGGAAATTGAAGTCCATAAGCTACGTGAGCAAGAAGTCCTTGCAGAATAAGTTGCTGACCCTTTGTCAAGCCCCCCCCCCCTGCCCAGACCCTCTTATAAAATATCAGGCTGGTTTTAAAGAAGAAGGAAGAGGAATTCAGGTTAATTCACCATTTCTTTCACCCATTTGAGTCTTCAGTCAATGAGTTTATAGAGAAACATCAATCCAAAGTTCACAATGCATCTTTGGATCAAGTTGCTGAGGTCATTATGAAATTCTCAGACCTGTGTCTGTGCAAAGTAAATATTTAACATGCTTTCTGGCTTCTTCCAATTAGTGGAAGAGGATTGGCCACTGTTGAACTTTGTAGTTAAAGATACGTTCTTTTTTAACAGACCCATGCCTATGGACTGGTCCTTAGCTTGCTCAGTCTTTGAAACCTTCAGCTCCAACTTACATTGATACTGGCAGCAGATCATAGTCATGCAAGCTACTATAAACTATTCAAATGATTTCCTGATAGTGTGTGAAGGGAAAGAAGTGAAAGAAGAAACTATGGAAGGTATGTAAGTATTCATGGAGCTATGCTACCAACTAGGGGTTCCCTTGTTGTCAGTCAAGTTGGCTGGGCCCAGTCAAGCCATTACTTTCTTGGGTTTTCTGACTGATGTTGCAGCAACTGCCCTTAAGTTCCTGTCTGACAAACCGGAACATCGCATCTACACAACTGAAAGGTTCCTTAGGCTGCCAAAAGCAGAAGACCTTCCTGATCCACTACAACCAGGTTACATTTAGGGCCTCCTCCAAGGAACTCCTGCTTATTATCAATGTGGCTTCAGGGCTGGGGATCAGTGGTTATTTTCAAAAGAGATGGTGTTCAGCCAAAGGGCCCTTCTTATCCCCTGAGAAGAGGAAGAAGGTTATCACATTCTTGGAAGTTTTACCTATCTTGGTAGCCATGTTAAATTGGAGGAGCATTTTCCCTAACAACAGGGTAATATTTTACGCATATAATATAGACGTAGTGGAGGTTTTGGTGAGAAGATCCCCTAAATCCAAGTGGGTCAACTCAGTTATAAGACTGATAACTCTGTTAAGGTTGCAGATCAACCTGATTTTTTCTAGTTGCCATGTTCCAGGGAGGGAGAACGGCATTGCTGACATTATTTTGATTTCAGTTTACCAGGTTTTGGCAATTAGCACCAGATGCAGCCCCTTTCTGGACTCTCATTCCTCCGGAGATGGGATTGGTGTAGACTAGCTACTGCATTTCCATCTAAGACTTGGGACCCCAGCACCAAAATGGCTTCCTCTTACATGCTACAGGTACTCAAAAATATTTATAGCAGCCTGCCTCAACACACAAGACACTGGGCTGTTTGTGGTGCAGATTCTAATACAGAGGCACTTAATAAAGGAAGCACCCAGCACCTTACTGATTCATTTTTCATCTGACAGCCTAAAGCTGGTTGGCTCATGTTCTGAGACTCGCAGATATTATGGGCACTGGCTAGTTTATAGAGTACTAAAAGGATGAAAGAATCTTAGGAGAACAATGGAAGACACCACGAAATCCACAGGCTATCAATTTTTGGGCCACATTATTTGAGTATGCTAATATTCAGCAGAAGACTTCCATTCTTTTATTTGTTGGCCTACCCTTTTCACTTGACTCTACAGTGGAGTCTTTAGAGTTATCATATTGGTGTAGACACTTCATTGGGAGAATGTGTTCCTAATTAAAAATTGTGCACTTGTTTGGCTAAGGAAATGTAAGACAGATCACTCCAGCAGGGATCACATGATTTATCTGGAAAAAGCTAAACCTTTTGTTACTTTCCCAGTTCACTGGGCTTTTGCTTTGTAGGTAACTGTTCAAAGTGCCCCCTCCTCCAGCCTGTTTTCTTGCCTAAGGCCTGGACACATAATGACAACACTGAAAGTCAATGCAGCCTTATGCAAGGTCTTGGTACAACAGGACATTCCTCCTCTGGGCTACTCCTCTCATTCTTTCTCCATAGGTAGAGCCTCCAACCTTGTTTTTGAGGTGGCTCGACTAACACAATAAAGAGGACAGGTAGATGGTAATCTAATGCCTACCTATAATATAGTAGGAAGTAACTGGGTCATTTTACTTTTCATGGAAAAAGATGTGAATTTTGGGGCATTCTTTTGTCCTGAAAGCAGCTGCAGGAATTTCAATTCACCCCAGTGGCATATCAATGTAACTGGATCAAAATGTTTGGTTAACCCTATGGGCTGTCTTTCTAGGCCTATATTTGTTTCAGTTTTAGGATTTTTGGCATCAAATAAGCTCATCTTGGCCTAAGCTCACCAGCTTAATTATTTATCTAGGGAGGCAATGCTTTAACCCAGGTTTCAAAGAAGATGCTCTTAGATAAAATTTTATCTGACCTTCACACTTCAGTTACTTCATATCCTCAATTGGTGGTCTTTTGGTCTACAACAGTACCATTGGAAAGGTGCCAGGAAGGGCTCAGTGACTGGGCTATCCAGATGCATTATCAATCGCTAATTTGGCCTTGCTGCTGGTGCCAGTGATTTCCAAGTGATTGAACACACTGACTTGGTTAAGCTAAAAAAGGATTTTTATGCCTTGGGTGGCATTCATGTAAATGATTTGGGAACTGACTTATTCAGTATGTAATTATCATTGTCTATCAATGATAGCTTTAATGAAATTGTTGGTTTACTGTTATGTTTGACTTTTATTTGATGTTGAAGGTATGTTGTTTCATCCTGTTAATAAAATCGTCACAAAGGCAATCTGGTCTGGTCTGTTTTTATGACTTGGTTAATCAGACAAAATGAATTAGTTTTCCAGTTAGACAGTCTTAACATATTGAATAAATACTAATGGGACCTTTACAACTTATCAGGTGGGTACTGCTGTGGCTCATTTGTGTGTCATTTGCACATTCTCCTAGGATGTGATTCATAGTAAATAGCACTGCAGCACAAATTGCCCTGCACTGATGAGCTATTGTGCACTGCAGTGTTAAGGACTGATTCATAGTCAACCAAATTCCCTATAGGGCAACATCTCATTACTTGAGAAACTCCATGACTATGAAATGTCCCAGTATGCATTTAAAAAATTGCACAGCAAACTGCCTAACACATGCTCTGTGCCACAGGTACCCCCCAACACAGGACACACACACAAATAAACACACTCACACACACACACACACACACACACACACACACACACACACACACACACACACACACACACACGCGCGCAAACACACGCGCACACACATATATATTTGTAAATATCTACATACACACACACACACACACACACACACACACACACATATCTGTAAATATTTACACACACACACACACACACACACACACACACACACACACACACACACACACACATATATATATGTGTATATCTACACACACACACACACACACACATATATATATATATATATATATATATCTGCAAATATCTACACACACAAACACACACACACATATATATATATATATATATATATATATATATATATATATATATATGATCAACGCCAGCACTTCGAAAATCAACTGACCATAAAATCCAAAACATAAACAAAAAAAAAAAGATTGCATAAGAAAGGCAATATCCTTTTCTAATCTGCTAACCATAACCATACTAAAAAATTCAGACATACTTTCCCTGAATTGTCCAAGGAAATGTAAGGGTTTTTTCTAAGGTAAGGTACATGGTTGGGGATAGGGACTGGTACAGGGTTACGGTTAAGATTAGGATTAGGGATAGGGATAGCTCACATTACTAAGGATGGGTGGGGGACTTTGCTTTTGATTCTTTTATTTTATTTATTTGAATTAAGAAGGTAGATTTTCTACACTACATTGACATGAACCCTTTCCAGGGAAGACTGGTTATGGCTTAAGTGAAAAGTAACATCTATGAAAAACAGAACACATACATATGACAAACTAATTTTCAAAAAAAATAATGGGCCTGAATACACAAAACTGGTGCATGCTTGTTAACAAAAACTGTTTTTGAAGCTGTAAGTAATAAAGTTTCCAACTGCCAATATAACATTTACAGTGCATATGTCCGTAACTAAGATATCATTTCACTTTCTATTCCCATCAGTAAGATTATGACTGCATATTACATTCCCATAACAAGATTGCAGCTGCTTATCACATTAGGCCAATGCAATGTATAAAACAACCCACAGTTAGTTTGAGTTGTGTTTTGTAATTCTTTTTCTAACTTGCTTTCTTTCAGAGAACACTGTAAAGAATCTAAACTAGAATTCTTATAAGAACTGAGAATCGGTCAGCTGTATTAAAAAAGTAATGGATGGGTATTCTAACTTTGTACTTGTCACAGTTTGTTTGGCTTTAAAAAGTTCTAAATGACCTAAAATGGTTTAAAAATGATAAGAAATGAATGTTGAAAACAACAGATTGAAGTAACATTTCATCCTTGTTAAGATTCAAAGCTGTCACCTAGCAACGGTAATATTCCAGAAAAAAAAGACATTTTCTTAGTTCATGATCATTTAATGCTTAAATATCATGTTGAGCCTGAAACAGGAAAGGAACCTGAATTACAAGGTTAGAGCACCATATGATACAATACCATTCACTTCAGGTCAGAACCAAGTCATAATTAACAAAATTGCAATTTTCATGTAATCTGTGATAGTCTCAGGAATACCTTCTGCTATAAAGGCTGATTCTTAAGTGTAGGCCAGAAGAGTCAATCCCTGATGTCACAACACATCAAGGAAAATTAGTGCTAGCTTTACTAGTCAGTTTATTACATAACTCATTTATCCACCTCCTCAGCACAAATGTGCTCTGCAGTTCAGCCCAGAGTACTAAATATAAAATGTGAGGTAACATCTTGCAAAAACAGATGTCAGAAGCATATCAGAGGTGTCAACAAAGCAAGCTGTATATTAACTGAAAGAAGGAACTAAGCTATACCGGAGCCTCAGGAGAGAGCCAATCAATAATAATAGTACAGCCGTTTCCCTGACAAAGTGGTTTGTCATGAAATGTCAGAGTTGTTAAAGAGGTAAAGAGTAAATAAATGATATGACAGATGAAAGAGAGGTGGAGGCTCAGTTTCTTCCTTTCCTTGACTTTGATGATTTGCATTTTCCAAGCGCGTGTACACACACACACACACACACACACACACACACACATGCATGTGTATACACACACACACACACACACACACACATGCATGTGTATACACACACACACACACACACACACACACACACATGCATGTGTATACACACACACACACACACACACACACACACACACACACACACACATATGCATGTGTACACACACACACACACACACACACACACACACACACACACACACACACACACACACACACACACACACACACACACACACACACATATACACACAGACATATATATCTGTAAATATCTACATACACACACACACACACACACACACACACACACACACACACACACACACACACACACACACACATGCACAGTTTTTAAACATTGCAATTATTTCTAATGATCTTATTTCATAACTTTTGCTTTTGTACTTTTAATCTGAGGATTTTTCATTAGTTTTCAATTCTAATTTCATTCTAACTCAAATGATCTATTTTACGAAGCTGCAGTTATGGCATACCGAACAAATCTTCAAATGTATGCAACAGGCATTTTTGGTCTGTTGTTTAGATTTTATTACTGAGCAATTCTTTTTGAAAGTTAATTTGATCTATTATGTAGCTGAGACTTGCATAGAATAGTTTTTGTTGGTATTTACAAGGAAAATTGTCCTTACTAGTATTGCGTTTTCAGGGTATGCCTTGCTTCATTTATTTTGTTGTCATCCACTTTTAGCTAACTTTCAGTTTAGTTTTCCATCAGATTAAAATGTCTGCTTTCGTATGACCACTGAGGCAGCCAGTGACGTATAATAATGTAAGCATATTGCAATGTGATGCAATTATAGGGTTGGGAGGGTGGCCTAATGGTTATAGTGTTTGCCTTACAAACACAAGGTGTAGGGTTTGAGTCTCACAAGGGATAATTGGCTAGGGTTAAAATGATTCGCAAGGGCAGTTAGCCTAGTACTAACCTATAATCGTCTGATGAAAGTGTGGTCAAATGATGCAAATGTGGAATGCTGACATAAGAAAAGCAAGTGATGCAAACTTGACGCATTGCTGTAAGTTTGATTTGTTGATGCAAACATGAAGTGTTGATGCAAATGCAGTGTGGTTATATAAGTGCAGTGCACTGATAAAAGTTTGTAGTATCAGTGTAAGCATATTTTGTGAAATAAATGTGTGGAGTTAAATGTAGGGGCACAGACTTTTACATGAAAAACTTGGAGTAGCTTGGATCAGCAAACTAAAATTACATCAGCATATCATACTTACCGTACACATATAATATACATATAGGTATACATATACATATACATGTGATACAAGAATGATGCACTGATATTTGGTATGCTGAGTAAATATGCAGTGCTGATGTATGTGTGATGTATTGCTGTAAGTGTAGTGTGATGATGTAAGCATGATGTGCTGATGTATGTATGACATGTTGATTATGTATGACATATTGATATAAGTGCAGTGTGATGATGCAAGCATGATGATGTGTTGAGGTAATCAAAGTGTGGAATGTAAGTGCAGCATAATGATGTAAGAATGGTGTGCTAATGCTAGATAAAGTGCATTGGTCTTAGGAATGATTATCTGAGCTCAGTAAGTATATTGTGCTGATGTACTGTGCTAAGAATAAGACATTTGTTGTGTTGCCAGTCCTTGTAACTGACAATATATTACTTGCATAGCTTTTGCTTATGTGCACCTTTGCCACATCATCCAAAGTTTATCTATACTCTTAGAGCATTATTTTCTGTTTTTTCTATATCCTTGGTGTGCCATCAATTATGCTAAAGTCCAATAAACCTGTCATTTTTATGCTACTACTAAAACTGTAGAAGTTAAGACATTGTGTACATAAAAGACATACAGATGCACTTCCCCAAAACACCAAAGCCCACTGAAAACAATCCTTGTAATATAAAATCTGTACTAAATTTATAAGGAAAAGGTAAAATAAAAAAACAAGTACAACTCAGAATGCATTTCCCATTCACCTCAGTGTTAAAAAATATATAACTTTATACGCAGCACACACAAAATGCATAAAGTCACACAGAAAAAGTATTTCCCATCTAAATCAACACTGTAAAGTCAAAATGTATTTATATTTATAAAAAATGTTAACATAATAAATACATACATAAATAAAACAAAACTCTACCCACAACTAACCAGTTAAAAATGGCATTACTAGCAAAGTGAACCCTATTCTAACTACCTAAACTAACCTAAACTAACTAGAAAAATAAATGAACTGTAAAACTGACAAATCCTAACATGACCAAACTATATTACAAAGATACTCGATTCTTAAAATTTTACACAAAATACCTAAAGCTCAATGCATTATAAACTTAGACAATTAATGTAGCCCACTAAAGTCACTGGAAAACAATAGCATAAAGAAGCAGAAAAAATAAATACAAGGATATAAATCTATAAAACCTACCAAATTTAATGATTTTAAGTTTAGCCAGTATTTCATAATATATATATATATATATATATATATATATATATATATATATATATAGTTTAGAAAGCATAAAAATAATTATTAGAGCTCTCTAATCAGTAGATGTTAGAATAGGTGATGGAATATGTAAAACATCAAATTTCCAAAAGACAATATTGTCTCAATACCCCTTGCTCCTCAAGGAACCTCCAGTGGTTTTTGTACTTAGGAGTTAAGAAGGAATTGACTTATAAAGGACATAAGGTAGACCTGTGAAAACTAAAAATATCAGACTAAATAAAAGTCCAACACAGAGAGTTCTAACTTACCATACGAAATGTAGCATAGTTTGAAAGGGGGCAAATTACCCTCTGCTTTCTCCTATATGTGTAGGTCATGTATTATATACTTCATTTTTCTAAATCCAAGGTTAGACAATCTTGAAGTTACAGTACTCAAATGAAGGGGCCAAATAATTATAAAAGGAAACTGGAGTATTTTGCATTTCAAAAAAAAAAACAGTTTGCATTTTTAAGCTCTTTGTACCTGCTAGACTAAAAAAAAAACTTGCAAAGAAAGGTAACCAGTTATTTCATGTTCATCAAAGAGAATTTTTTAATGCAGGACAGGTTAAAGGGATAAACATTTTTAATCTATCTTAGTCCAGCAGACAGACAGATGTAACAAGAACTTAAAACAAGAAAACAGTGGCTGTGTTTAGAGAATTATGCCATCCTGGGGGTGGGGGAGGGGTGAAGTAGCCAAATGTGAAGAAAGAATGAAGAGAACTTTGTTCTGCAGTTTTTGAAAGTAAATTAAGAAAAATAATGGCAATCATTTTGAGACACACATATTATATCACATGTGTCTGCCATATGAATAAGATTGATTGACCCAAATATCATTGCCTCTAATGTTGACAAAAACATTGAAAAATGCAGATGTCATGAACAGAGATGCACTGAGGACATATCTCAGCACATACAAAAAAACCCCCAAAAAAAACAAAAAGTACTGCCCCACACCCTCTATTAATTATATATACTACTTCTGAGATCATGCAGTAATGGGGAAAGGGCATATTACCCAAACCCAGGAATTGTGCTGTCTTGCACACCTGTTGACCATCTGTTTAGTCAACCAAATTGTATATATATATATATATATATATTTATATATATATATATATATATATATATATATATATATATATATATGAGTACATGCCCATTTATTGAAAACGTACAGGCATCAAAATAGAGGCAACTGATAGGGGCATTTTAAAAAATCAATTTACTGAAAAATCTAAAGTGTATAAAATTAAAACAAAGTGACTGCAAAAGGAAAGCAAACTTTTTCTTTTTGTGATCCATTAAATCCATTAATGAAAGCCCAGAGCCATAGCTAGCAATTCTGGTGCCCTGTTGTATTCCCAGATCTGGTGCCCCCTCAACTTTAAGTTGAGAAGCAAACGAAAAAGTCCTCTGAAAACTGAGGGGAAAAAAGCTCTTTCTTCTTTTCTTTTTTTCTTTTTAAAACATAGAAAACCATATGCTACATTTACAGCAAGTGCTTTCCTATAGTTTATATTGCAAAGCACTAAAGTCTTTTGGTACTGACTGAAAATACAATACCAACAATACTTTTAAATGCCACTAATCTACAAAAGACTGACTAGCATCTGCAATCATGTCTCCTAATACTTTGCTCCTCCTTTAACCTCATTCTAGCTATACCTTTGCCAAAACCTAACTACTAAAGTCAGACATGCTTTGACTGAATAGTCAGTGGCACAACTGGTAGCACTCTTGCCCTTGGTGCAGAAGGCTGTGGGTTCTAGTTCTACACTAGGTAGATCAATTGCTAACACTGTATTTCAGCATAAGGGGAGTACTATGCTCCTAAGTGTGTTGTCTTTCAAATGAGATGTTAAGCTAAGGCCCTATCTGCTTAAACTCCTCATAGCTCCAGTGGATGTAAAAAAATTCCATGGTACCTATCGAAAAGAGTAGGGGTTCTTTATTTAAAATTCATGATATACATTTTATATACATTATTTACAATTATATATAATCATTTGTGTATTTTCTTTATATTTTTGCCTTTTTAATCCTCCACTGTTTTTTCCATAACCAACATCTTATCTTTTCAGACTATCTGACAATGGCCATTTTCCATTAAATCTTATTTCTTTTAATCTCTCATTCCATATAATTCATATTATACAAAACAACTATTCATCCCATTTATACACCTCTTTTGTTTTATATTTGCATAATACCCATATTCCATCATATCCAAATTCACATTTTAATCCATTTAAACATTCTTTTTCATATATTTGTTTCCATAATTGCTTCACTGTATCACATTTCATAAACACATGTTCTGTATTTTCCACCTCTCCACAATATAAACACATTCTTTCTTCTGGTTTCTTTTATAGCATATTCACCTTTCTTTCCTCTGTTTTCTTGTATGACATAGTCACATTTACTTGAAGCTTATTTATAATGTCCATAAAAAAATCTGTACATTCAATGTATTTTGAAACTCTATTCATTCTTTCTTTTACTGCTTTTATTTTTTTAAATGCTTCCTTGGAAAAATGCAATGAATCTTCTCCATTATATTTTCATACCATTCTTTTCTATTCTTTTCTATATTGTTTATATTAATTTTCCATGATAATATTTCTTCTTGATATAATCTGAGCTTTGTGTTCATCATACCTTTACTTCTTTTAAGATTTTCAAGTTTCTCCCAAATATCTTTATATTTTCTTTTATTATATCTGTTATCAGTTTTCTTTGTTATTCTTTCAGCAAAGCCAGAATTTTGTGTAAATTCAATGATGTTATATGTACAATTGGATTTATTAAACCCATTCCTCCCTCTTTTTTTAGAAAACCTAAGAATTCCTCTTTTGATTGGGTTTAATCTTGAACCCCATATAAATGTGAACCACATAGACAATAACTATTTTTCAAATTCAATTTGCATCAAAATACCCTTGTATTTGCTATTTTTTCTAATAATACTGAATTCAGCAAATACACTTTCATCCTGCATGTAAGAAGTTTAAATGGTCGCCAGAACAAGCAAATATTTATTTTCTTATTTAGCACATTCTTCCAGTTTATTAAACTCTGTTGCTCATTACCAAACTTTATTCATAGAAGTGCTCTCTCTTCCTGTATAAATTGAATATCTTCTATTATGCCTGAAAAACCTAATCCTTTATTGTTTCCTCATTAATACGTACACTTAACACATTTAATTTCTTTTTTAGTGTCTTAATAGCTGTTTTCATCCCTTCTTCATTCTTAACTACTAATACTAAATCATCTGCCAATGAAAACATTTGTGGGATTTGTATTCCATCTATTGTACAACATCTAGCTTCCTTTAATGTTAAACTTATTTCATTACAATTGCATTCATTAATAATGCAAATAATGTACTACGTACTTGGCATCTTTGTTTTATGCCACTATTTAACTCTATTTTTTCACTTAGCCAACCATTAACCACCAGTTTTACTTCATTTTTTATTATACACTCATCTTAGAACATTAATTATTTTTTTACTTAAATTATAGTCTTCCAAAATCTCCCACAACACATGTATTTTTATCAAATGCTTTACTAACGTTTACTATTAAGACTTATCTTCCACTTTTCTTCTTATTATATATTCTACTATTTCTCTTATTATCATTAATGTTCTTGACCTTCTTTCCATTTTGTTGCAACGATTGTTTAATTCAATAGCTTGTTTGCTTTACCTTCTATGATATTTTGTAATATTTTCATAAATATTTTATAATCAACATTATTTAACACTATAGGTCTCCAATTCTTTATATCTGTTTTATCTCCCTTCTTCCATATAAACTTAATTGCACACATACATATCTTTTCATCTTGTCTACCTTGTTCTAACCATTCACTAAAAAACCTGTACTAAATATTTTTCTTGCCATTCATTAAAATTTTTGTATTTCAAATATTCTACTCCATGTATTCCTGCTGCAGATTCTAAGTTTGCTGTTTTTTACAACTTTTTTCACTTCAATTATAATAATTTTCTTTACCATTTATTTATTACCTTCTTTAATTATTTTTTTAAGTTCCATTTATACTTTCTTTTATTTTTCATTGCTAACAAATGTTTCATAATATCATTTTTATTACTTGCATCATTTCTTTCTGTGCTTTCACTATATTACCTTCCTCATCTCTTAATCCTCTTATTATTCTATTATGTTATTTAATCATCTGAATTAGATAAGTTGCTACTTCTTCTTTTCTGCCTTGTAAAAATATCTTTGTTTAAACAACATCCTTCTAATCTTTTCTTGATTCATTTCATACATTTTTTTCTATCAATCCTTCTTTATTATTAATTATATCTCTAAAAATGTGATTACTAATGCCTTTATATTTACAACTATCTAGTTTTCTTTTTGCCCTTTGCCATACCAAAAAACTCTTTTTTATATTTGACTTTAAATGCTATCCACCAGGTTGTCCAATTTTTGCAAAAAAATCCTCACATTTATATGATCTACCCATAATTGTTAAATTCTTCTTCTTATATCTTCATTTAGTCTTTTAATGCATCTACCTATTTTAATATATCCTCCCTTATCTTGAACTTCTACCCAAATTGCTACATGATCTGAATATCCTGTAATGTTTATACATTTATGAAATATTTTCAAACAGTCTGATAGTATAAAATAGTCAATTTCTGTTTTTAAGTTACCTCTTTTGTACGTCCATTGCTTATGATCCCACAAATACATTTTACCACTTTTTATTACTTCCAAAATAACTTTAACATCTGCTCTGTCTTTTCACCTGTGTCTTATGACACAATTAAAAGATCTTGCTGATATAATTTACATGTTGACACTAAATATAATCAAGAATTTTCTTAAACATAGTTTCCTTTTGTTTTTTGTATAATATATGTATATACTGCCACAATTCTGTATACTTGATTCTTCCTTTTTATATCCACTATTAACACTCTTCCTAGAATTACTAATGTAAAATCTAAAATGTCTTTATTTCCTTGCTTAGAAATGTTATTCCAGAACAACTTTCTTCTCCTATATTCCACATTACTTTTCCTCCCCATAGTTCATTAACTTATATTCTTTGTTGTTCTGTCAAAATTGTTATATCTATTAATATTATGATATCCATATCCAATAAGGTACACCACTCTAATACTCATAATCTTCTTCTTATGTTCTTGATACTGTTCACATTTATAGATGTTTCTCACTCTATAACATATATTATGTTATTTTTTCATCCTTTTCCTTTCTTGTTTTTTCCTATTCCTATATTTTTAAATTTACATTTTCTATTACTTGTTTTCCAATAGAATTTGTTTTTCTGTTAATTTGTATTAAATTCTCTTCTCTTTCTTCACTCAAATTACTTATTTCTTCTTCCTTTTCTACTTTTGCTTATGTTTTCCTTTATTTTTACTGTAGTGTCTTTCTCATCTTCCTTTTGTATTTTTTCTATATCATCTTCTGTTATATTCTCATTTACTGTAGCTTCCTTCTTTTCTTTTGTATCACAATCCATCTATGAATGTCCTACCTTTTCACATTTAATGCATTTCAGTTAACATTTTTTGCTTCATGACCAACTTTATCACAAATAAAACATTTTTCTTTTGTTACAATTATCAATTAAATGATCATTTTTGCTACAGAAGAAACATGTCTTTGATTGTCTCCAGTATTTCAACAAATCTCTGTTTCCTTCCACATTGATTACACAAGGCACATGTATTATTTTTCATTTTTCATTTACAATATCACTCCACATTTCCATCCCCAGTCCAAAAATCTCTGTTGTCAAAAATCTTTGTAACATCCATTACTTCTCTACACACCATTTTAAATAGCGTCTTAAACTGTCTCTTTCTTCTTCAGTATGAATTGTATGTACATTTTCTTTTTTGCTTCTCTATTAAAAGAATGTATCACTTATAAGTTTCACAGATTATCATTCTTTTTTCTTTCATATTGCTCTAAACATTTTTCCATATATTGTGCCTCCTCAAAAAAAGTCACAAAAAGAGTCTTTATTAATACAAATAAATGCTCTTACCTCTCTGGGTTCAGTACCCACTGGTGATATGACACAGTCTTACATTTCATATCTGTCTAGTTCTTTTTCTGTCTTACTACTTATTCTCACATGATGTTTTCTTCTTACTTCCAACTTCTTTTCATCCTTTTTTTTCTTCTTCTTTCACAGCTTGTGCATACGATTTCTTTTTTTGTGACCTTATTTCTTGTACTTCCTCCTCCTGTATTCTATTCATTTCTAGCCACAACACTACTTTTTTATTTTCTGGCTCACTTTGTTCTATTAAATCTTTTAAATATACATCCTGCAACCCTACCCACTGGAGGGTTGTAATGATACATTCCCCCAGCAACTCTCCTTCACCCTCGGACAACTTTTGCAGACATAACTTCTCTGTATCACTCTCTTCCTCTTGAAATGCCATACCCTTCTTCTTCTGCGCCTCTACTGTCACAATCTCTTTCACTTTAAATAAACTTTGTTGTGAGGGCTTGACTGTCTTTACCATCACTTCTCCTTCTTTCCATCCGCTTAAACTGCCTTTAGCACTATCTTCCTCCATATTGCTTCTATGCTTCTCTGAGCTGCATTCATGCCCAGACTGGAAGCAAAAAGTGTAACTGCAAATTGGATCCCTGTACACAAAAGAGTAGGGAGAAGTTCCCCGATGCCCTGCCAAATTTCCCCAAATAGCAAAAATGCCACCTTCGGCCTACCCTGAAAAGAGTTTACTAACCTAGTAGGACAGACTTGGTCAAAAGGATAAATTAAAAAAAAAATAAAAAAATAGTGGTCATGTTATGCGAAAGCCTTTTCTAAGGTTAGGTATATTGTTTTGGTTAACATGTCTTACTAAGGATGGGCACAGCTTTACCTACTTGCACCACCCTACTAAGATGTGATAACCCTAATTCTAAATTTTATGTTAGAAAAAAACCCTTTCCATAAGACTACCACTATACAAGACATTCAGATACTTACCCCATACAGCAGCATGCATGCACAAGACTTAATCCATCCTCCCACCTAGCCCTTATTCTAACATTAATCTGCAAACACTTGGATGCGCGCGCATGTGCACAGACACACACACATACACACCCTAATGACAAAACATTTGGTATGCCCAAAAGTTTCAGCATTAAAATCCAAAACCCACACTTATCTAACCACATGCACTTGATATGTCTTCTTCCAACATCTACAACACATCAACTTTAGACAGAGGAAAAATGGATATGTCACTTATTTTAATATTTATTAAAATGTTGTGGTTTAGATCAGCTGTCTGGAAAAAATATATATCTTGGACATGTAACAAAGTTACTAGTTTCTGAAATTATATCAACAAATTAGAAAGTGTTTTATGGATCTTCTTTCTTTAAAAAGGGAAGGGTCAGATGATTACACCTATATTTTAAACTGTTAAACCAAATCTGTATCCATGCTAAAATTTAATGACTGTATTATGACTAATACATTTTAATAACCTATTTGAATTAATAAGGCAGTGCACATAAAAGCTGGGTAGACAAATACCACCATGATGGTTTGGAGTAATACGTCTGGAGTAAAAGATTCTATCTTATTTTGGAGATCAAATAAATTGAATTAATGAAGAAATAATATTTTGAAACAGCTTAAGTGGGATAATATGAAAGGTAGACATAATATAGAATAATAATCTAGCAAAGGTGTTCATTTTCACCAATGCCACTTCAAATAAAATGAGAAGAAGAACTAAGCTCTCAGTTTTTTTATTGTAATAGTGGGTGAAATATAAATGCTAATTTTAGAGTTAAACTAGTTATCAAACTATTACATTTGAATCTTTTCAACCATTAAAACATGCATTTAAATGCAATTTACTAGCTATTGATACTAGTGCCACAGTGGTTTCACCTGCAGAAATGGTACCAGTCCTGCCAGTTGCTTTGGGCACTGTCTCACTAGATGAGGGTATGTATACTAGCTACTGGAGTTCCTCAAGGTTCTTCCCCCTTTCTTTACAATGCCCACAGTTAAGGCTAGTGTTTTTCTACCCTTGCTAGCTGATATCCTACCTATCCCTGTCATCCAGTACTTTGTCATAACTTCATTAATATCATCCAGAAGTCATTCGTTATGGTCACTCCAAACTCCATCCACAGTGTCTCTGCCAGTGGTTGCCTTACTTGCTGCATTCTAGACCTATTGGTACTTATCTGTTAGATTTCGTCTAGCAGTGCATGGAAGGCATCTTTAATTTGATTATTCTCCTCATCACTGGTCATCTACCAGAAGCTTTTAATGTTACTAACATGACAGGCACAATCATTTTTCAACCACAGGTACCTCATTGACTCAGACAAGGTCTATTCAACCTCTATATCTTTACTTTCCCCCAACTCACCATCAGTTTATGACCTATTATTAATAGTCTATCACTTTTCATCTGAGTGTACGGAATATATATACTACTTTGACAACTGATGCAGAGATTAAGGTTGTGAGCTGTAGTTCTTGCAGTACAAGGTTTGGTTCCATCAGTCATCATTTGCCTACTGTGTAACCTTGAGAAAGTCACTTAACCGGTCATTGCTCCCAGGTCACTCCTGAAAAGGGACTTTGAGTCCAGTGGGCCTACTTTTAAATTAATTGGTATTATTATTATTATTATTACTATTATTTTATATGGCATCAGGTATGACAAAATAGATACATTTATCAAATTTTAATTCAAGGTGGTCTGGTATCAGGTACAGCCATTAGCAGTCTCATGTTCAAACATAGCTTTTGTTATGGATAATTTATGAGTAACAAAGAAGTCCAATAACATTTCTGCTCTTGGGATTAGAACAGGCAAACCATGCCTCCCAATGATGCCTCTCCAGATATCTCCATCTTTTCTCATATAAGTGTTAGAGCTTCCCAGTAGTATTACAGAGTAAGTGGATGGAGCACTACTGAGCACCAGTCCAAAATCTCCAAGAAGATTGAATACAGTGAATATTTTTATGTACATATGCCCAAGCAACTGTTGCACAAACCTCGCATTTGCTGGTATAAACTCCAACTGTTTGCATCTAGGCAGGGACTTGTGAGTACCCTCACACCCATCTTGGCCCTCTCCCAGGGGCAGTTCCATAGTAGGAGAGAAACTACCACCAATTAAGAGGTCTGTTTCCAGACCCAACACTATGTGCAGAGGTATAACCAGCTGTATCTGGCAGGTACTTTTCAGCCTCCTACAAAGCTCCAACTTCTTCTCCACCAGTGAGGTGGCATTTTTGCCAAAAGAATCAATTTTCATTTCCAGGGAGTATGCCATCTTAATATGACTGGGACCACACCTGGGCTCACACTTTATTTTGCAGATGACGAGCCCATATGGTAGGTTCATGCAACTTTTCAGGCTGAGCCCAACCATCCTTCATGGGTCACCCAGTTACAACATGGTATTCATTGATGAACACCATTTCCCCAGGCATGGTTTTGGGATGAGACCTAGTATCTCTATTGTGATGAGGTTGTCTGATTTTTTTAAATGTATACATTTATGAATACATAGTTTTACAATGTCTTTACACACACATGGACATATATATATATATATATATATATATATATATATATATATATATATATATATATACCCAAACCCAAGGCCCACTACTCAGTCTTTCTCCCTTTCCCTGCAATCACCCCAATAACCCCCCCTCAGATTAATATATTTTATTCGATCAGGGATCCTACCCCCAGACTTCTCCTTCATCATATGAACTGCCAAAACATATGCAATAAAACACTAGCTACATGCTTACCTACACTCCACACCCCTGATATTTTTGTTTTAAATGACACCTGGCTAAAGTCCAATATTAAAAATGATAAAATAC
Organism: Protopterus annectens; assembly: GCF_019279795.1. Taxonomy (NCBI): domain Eukaryota; kingdom Metazoa; phylum Chordata; order Ceratodontiformes; family Protopteridae; genus Protopterus; species Protopterus annectens. The sequence goes on from NC_056726.1 coordinate 455,136,777, forward strand.
TCCCCACAGGCTATCTTGTAACTACACAAAGCACACAAAAAAGCAGTGGTAGTAGCTGCTTTATAAAATACATACCTCTCAACTGTCCAGGTTTTCACAGAATGTCCATATTTTTGCCTCATATTTTTGGTCTGTTCTTCCTAAAATGTATGGTTTTCTGACTTTTGCAGCAAATCAGTGAAGACTGGATTCACTAAATAATGACACATATTTGAATTTGGACTTCATATCCTTCAGAAAAATGCATGATAATGTAATACTTTTTATTCTAGCAACTTTCTAAGTTTATAAGAGCAATATTTAAAATTAGTCCCTATTTTGCAGCTTTGTCCCTCCATTATTTTTGGCTTTGTCCAGATTTTTTTGAGGTTGAGAGGTATGCTGGAACCACAAAAACTGCTTTCAAACAAGTCAGACCAAAAAGTACACACTGAGGAACCTTGTTTGCAGACAGAAACGCCTCCGAGTCAAAAAGCTTCTTAACGCTTTTATTTTGAACAAACCAAAAGAGCGTTGTCGCCACAGACCACTGCAGCTTCTTCAGAGAAACAAGTTAGACAAAAAACACTCACTTTAAAAATACTACATCAGGAAATGACATATTCCTGTTTCCTGTTACCGAACAGTTGTATTTAAAGACACATACAAAGTGCTAAAAAGTTAAAAGCATCCCACATTTAAAATCATTTTTAAAAGTAGCACACAACAATAAGAAATGGGTTCAATTATATGAAAAAAGATCTCAGCGACTTAACAATGATAACATAGATGACAAAAAACAGATGTCATTACTATTTACAATAAACTACTATACAAAATGTGTAAGTAGATCTATCGAAAAGTATACTCTGATACTCACTTAAAACATTAAAACAAATTTGCCTTGTATGAGGTGTGTGTAAGGGATAAATACTGCTCATATTTGCTCAGGCTTAATTTATTAAACATTCTGTTTGTGCTGTGACCATGCAGGACTAAGGAGAAAAGGAAGAAGGGGGGGGGAAGGGGAAAGAAAAGGAAAGGGGAAAGTATCCTTTGCCCTGCGGAAAACACGTGCGACCTAAAAGATTCAGCACGTGAGAATCCATTGTGTCTTCCTACTAAGACCACTAAGACTAAGTTATAAACCTGACTGTTAGGTTAAGCAAGCCCTGAATAGTAGACGGTCAAGTCAACTAGCTAGACCCAATGTGTTAGTGCAAGGTGCTGAAAACAAACAGGACTGCCAAGTCATCCAATATGTGTTGCCTGATATACGGGTCAGACCTAAAGTCAGGGAAAACTATATAGTAACAGTAGGTTTTACCTAAAATAACTTTTTAATTTAAGAACTGGGGCAATGTTGCAGTTAGTGTTAAGGCCAGGGAGACAGAAGGCGTCCAATCGCAACTGCCAATCCAGCTCACAATTTTCTAGTATTAAAGATACAGGGCCCCCTCTGATTTTTAAGGGTACATGGTCTATAGCCATAAAGCTGAAACTATGTCCTGGGAACAATGCAATATGTTTGGCCAATGCGTTGTCATCTTTACATGTCCTAATTGCATACAAGTGCTCATACATCCTATCTCGCAGTCTCCTGTCGGTTTTTCCGATGTAGAACGCAGAGCAACAGTTGCACATAGCAATGTATATAACTGATTTGCTCTCACAATTAAGTGCATGCTTGATGACAAACTTCCTGTCCCTAACAAGGAATGTCTCCCCTGTTCGGACATTGTTACAAAAGTTACAGAAACCACATCTGGACATTCCTTTCCTTTTATAAAAACTATACTGTTGGATATCCCTTTGTAATAGTTCCTTCAAATTTTTAGATCGTTTAAAAATGAATCTGGGTTCATCTCCCAATTTTCCTGCTAGTGATGGATTTGAGGATATCAACCTCCAATTCTTACGGATGATGTCCAGAATTGCTTCTGAATTAGTACTAAAAATAGTAGAAGCTCAAAGATAAATCTGTGTTTGATTCTCTGCGGTCAACATTGCTACCTATTAGACCGCTTATAGGCACCTCATCTGTGAAACTACTAACTACACTGGAGGAGACCTTTTGTTTAGTCAATAAAGGGGTGTAGAAGCCTCTAGTTCTTTTAAGAGTAACTTCCTCAATAAGTTCACAAACCATTTTCTCAGGATAGCCACGGTTAGTGAACATTTCCTTAAGAAATGAACATTCCTTAACAAAATCCACAAGGGTACTGCACATTCTTCCTGCCCTCACCAGCTGTCCCTTCACTATAGATCTTTTCTGTTTGTGAGGGTGAAAGCTGGTGAAGTGCAGGAAAGAATTGCAGTATGTGGCTTTCTAAAGGCGGTGGACCTGAAGCACTGATGACAAATATCCTTCGTAAGTTTGACATCTAAATAATCCAGCTCAGTGGTAGAAAATTTAAAAGTGAACTTCAGGAACTCAGTGGAATTACTAATATTATCCACTAAGTTTTTCGCTTCCAATTCTGACCCCCTGAACAGGAGGAACATATCGTCAAGGTAGCGGGTGTAGAAGGTAACAGGGGCCATAATACCAGGGAGATCAGCCAAGATGTTTGCTTCCCAGTACCCCATTACATAGTTTGCCACACCAGCTCCACATGGGGAGCCCATCGCCACCCGTTTCTGTAAATAAAAGTCACCGTAAAATAGGAAGTAGTTACTGGTTAGTACTATTTCAAGTAATTCCATAACCAGTTCGACCTCCAATCTGGGCCCCAAAATTTTGTAACATTGACCCTGTCCATTCAACCGCCTCTAAGTGCGGTATGCGTATAGAGGTCAATGACATCAATAGTTAACAAGTTGTCATCTTCATTGAATGGCAGTTTGTTTATGTTGTCCAAAAATGTCCATGAGTCCTTACACACACTTGGAATGTACTTAACGTATTTGTCCAAGATGTGTGTGATTAGTTGGAACATGGGTAAGTAATAGAGGATCTACTGTCAATTAAAGCTCTCATAGGGGTCAGTAACACTTTTATGGATTTTAGGGATCCCAAACATAACGGGATCTTAGAAGACATGATGTCAATATAATTATATGTCTTGATGTCAATTTTCCCGTTAAGAAAAGGTCCTAAAATATCCCTGATCCTTTGTGTGGTACCGTTAACTTCATTTCTTGAAGCTTTTGTGTAGGCATCACTATCAAGGAGGAAGACATTTTCTCATTATAGGTGACATTATGAAAAATCACCAAGCCACCTCCCTTGTCCGGTTTTAACACCCGTATAGGTAACTGACTAAGTTCATCCAGTAATAAGCGTTGTTCTTTAGAAATATTGGGAGTTGTAGGCCTATTATATTCATTATATTTGTTACCCAAAAATCTAAAATCAAATTCACACATGTTCTCAAACAATTCCAACGTAGAATGTAATGGAGGATTAAAAACACTGGACAGTTTTGGAAGTCCTACATTGGGGATGGCGTTTACTTCACCATGATTCACATCCTCTGTTTCATGATTGAACAGTAACTTAAGATTCATTTTTCTTACAAAACACTTTAGTTCAATAATTTCTTTAGCAACATTCCCATAGGAAGTTGGAACAAAAGTGTTTCCAAAAGCTAACAATTCTATCAATTGTTGGTCCAAAATAATGTCAGAAAAATTGTAAATGGTAAAAGCCATTCGTGTTAGTGAGAATGACAGGGGGCCCACCATAAGAAGGTGAGCTAGAGGCATCAGCGTCGACTATACTAGAACTGTCTGCCACCAAGAAGTTAGGTATGGGGTCAAGCAGGGGCAAGTTTGTTACTTCGTTCTGTTCCTGTAAGACTTCTTGCTGCGTTGCCCTAAAAAATTTTTGTTGTTACTATTCCCTGCATTATAAGTGTTGTGCCCCCTGTTGTCATTGTAACCTTTGTCACTTCTCTCGTGGCTTCCCTTATCTTTAGCAAAGCCCTTAATTCTGTTACTCCTTCTAGGTGTTGGGGTGGCATGAACATTCCCAGAGTCTTCTTCATCAAGGTCTTCTACCCCCTCCCCATCCTCACCTAGTGTTTGGACCGGATATTCATTATTACTACTTATACGAACATGTCTGGTCACTTTAAGGTTAGGGTAAGCAGCATTTTTACCATAAGCCTCTCTGTCCCTACTCAATTTTTTACTCTTGTTTCCCTTTAGTTTAAGTAGCAGAGTATCAATACTGGACAAAATCCGTCCATAATCGAACTGGTATCTATTAAAATCTAAATGTTGCTTAATTTCATTGTCTAAATCATTAATTTCTTTTAATACAACATCAACATTTGCACCATAGTGCTTAATAATAACATTCATTAACTCAGCACCATGTTTTTGAAAAAGAGCCTCCAGGTCAATCAGGAAGTCATGGTCTGAAATTAAACCAGAAGGCGTAAAATTATTCCATAAGCCTTTTGGTACAATATTTTCATTAATGCATTGCTTGAAGTAAGCAGACTCAAGCTGCAGTTTTTAATTTTAATAATTTAGAGTCAAAATCTTAAGCTTTTCTGATAAGCATAAGCCATCATTATTTGCGACAGTACCTGTATTTATTCCTTGCTCGGTGAAAAACAAGTTAGTAGTGTCCAAAAGCCAGCCACCGAGGTCTGGAATTCTATTATTAGACCCTGTAGGTATATTGTCGTTACTGGAACCAGCAACTGCTCCATTCCGAGCAGTTGTTTGAATGATGGCACGTTCGTTAGAGGCCACTGCAGCGTCTGAACCAGTCCGTCTTGTTGCTTCAGGCCACTCGGACTTAAACCGAAAGCTGTAATCCAGGTCCTTGGCTCATTCCTGTGCCAAGAACATCGGCAGGTGACATAGTCCGAGGGTTAGGTTGCGCTGCTGGGATCCAATCTTCATTTGGGCCCTGGCTGTGCTCTATTGTCAAACCATTCCGGCTCGGACCATTTCTCAGTGCATGGAAGGAAGCTTGCATCGTATCCATCCTCGAGTTCATGTCATCCAGTCAAGCTGATAGACCTGCTATCAGCGAAGTTAAGTCAGTATCCATAGCAGTGCTGCCAGTTGCCATTAACTCAACTGTTAGTCAACTGCTAACAACTACCGGTAAAACAAGGTAAAACACGAAAGGCTGCAAAGCTGCAAACCAACAGGAATCCTCCTGAAAAACCACAAAACTGCTTTCAAACAAGTCAGACCAAAAGTACCCACTGAGGAACCTTGTTTGCAGAGAGAAACGCACACGAGACAAAAAGCTCCTTAACGCTTTTATTTTGAACAAACCAAAGCGTTTTGCCACAGACCACTGCAGCTTCTTCAGAGAAACAAGTTAGACAAAAACACTCACTTTAAAATACTACATCAGAAATGACATATTCCTGTTTCCTGTTACCGAACAGTTGTATTTAAGACACATACAAAGTGCTAAAAGTTAAGCATCCCACATTTAAAATCATTTTTAAAAGTAGCACACAACAATAAGAAATGGGTTCAATTATATGAAAAAAGATCTCAGCGACTTAACAATGATAACATAGATGACAAAAAACAGATGTCATTACTATTTACAATAAACTACTATACAAAATGGATAGATCTACTTACACATTTTGTATAGTAGTTTATTGTAAATAGTAATGACATCTGTTTTTTGTCATCTATGTTATCATTGTTAAGTCACTGAGATCTTTTTTCATATAATTGAACCCATTTCTTATTGTTGTGTGCTACTTTTAAAAATGATTTTAAATGTGGGATGCTTTTAACTTTTTAGCACTTTGTATGTGTCTTTAAATACAACTGTTCGGTAACAGGAAACAGGAATATGTCATTTCCTGATGTAGTATTTTTAAAGTGAGTGTTTTTTGTCTAACTTGTTTCTCTGAAGAAGCTGCAGTGGTCTGTAAAACGCTCTTTGGTTTGTTCAAAATAAAAGCGTTAAGAAGCTTTTGACTCGGAGGCGTTTCTGTCTGCAAACAAGGTTCCTCAGTGTGTACTTTTTGGTCTGACTTGTTTGAAAGCAGTTTTTGTGGTTTTTCGTAGGAGGATTCCTGTTGGTTTGCAGCTTTGCAGCCTTTCGTGTTTTACCTTGTTTTACCGGTAGTTGTTAGCAGTTGACTAACAGTTGAGTTAATGGCAACTGGCAGCACTGCTATGGATACTGACTTAACTTCGCTGATAGCAGGTCTATCAGCTTGACTGGATGACATGAACTCGAGGATGGATACGATGCAAGCTTCCTTCCATGCACTGAGAAATGGTCCGAGCCGGAATGGTTTGACAATAGAGCACAGCCAGGGCGCAAATGAAGATTGATCCCAGCAGCGCAACCTAACCCTCGACTATGTCACCTGCCGATGTTCTTGGCACAGGAATGAGCCAAGGACCTGGATTACAGCTTTCGTTTAAGTCCGAGTGGCCTGAAGCAACAAGACGGACTGGTTCAGACGCTGCAGTGGCCTTTAACGAACGTATCATCATTCAAACAACTGCTCGGAATGGAGCAGTTGCTGGTTCCAGTAACGACAATATACCTACAGGGTCTAATAATAGAATTCCAGACCTCGTGGCTGGCTTTTGGACACTACTAACTTGTTTTTCACCGAGCAAGGAATAAATACAGGTACTGTCGCAAATAATGATGGCTTATGCTTATCAGAAAAGCTTAAGATTTTGACTCTAAATTATTAAAATTAAAACTGCAGCTTGAGTCTGCTTACTTCAAGCAATGCATTAATGAAAATATTGTACCAAAAGGCTTATGGAATAATTTTACTTCTGGTTTAATTTCAGACCATGACTTCCTGATTGACCTGGAGGCTCTTTTCAAAAACATGGTGCTGAGTTAATGAATGTTATTATTAAGCACTATGGTGCAAATGTTGATGTTGTATTAAAAGAAATTAATGATTTAGACAATGAAATTAAGCAACATTTAGATTTTAATAGATACCAGTTCGATTATGGACGGATTTTGTCCAGTATTGATACTCTGCTACTTAAACTAAAGGGAAACAAGAGTAAAAAATTGAGTAGGGACAGAGAGGCTTATGGTAAAAATGCTGCTTACCCTAACCTTAAAGTGACCAGACATGTTCGTATAAGTAGTAATAATGAATATCCGGTCCAAACACTAGGTGAGGATGGGGAGGGGGTAGAAGACCTTGATGAAGAAGACTCTGGGAATGTTCATGCCACCCCAACACCTAGAAGGAGTAACAGAATTAAGGGCTTTGCTAAAGATAAGGGAAGCCACGAGAGAAGTGACAAAGGTTACAATGACAACAGGGGCACAACACTTATAATGCAGGAATAGTAACAACAAAAATTTTTAGGGCAACGCAGCAAGAAGTCTTACAGGAACAGAACGGTAACAAACTTGCCCCTGCTTGACCCCATACCTAACTTCTTGGTGGCAGACAGTTCTAGTATAGTCGACGCTGATGCCTCTAGCTCACCTTCTTATGGTGGGCCCCCTGTCATTCTCACTAACACGAATGGCGACTTTACCATTTACAATTTTTCTGACATTATTTTGGACCAACAATTGATAGAATTGTTAGCTTTTGGAAACACTTTGTTCCAACTTCCTATGGGAATGTTGCTAAAGAAATTATTGAACTAAAGTGTTTTGTAAGAAAAATGAATCTTAAGTTACTGTTCAATCATGAAACAGAGGATGTGAATCATGGTGAAGTAAACGCCATCCCCAATGTAGGACTTCCAAAACTGTCCAGTGTTTTTAATCCTCCATTACATTCTACGTTGGAATTGTTTGAGAACATGTGTGAATTTGATTTTAGATTTTTGGGTAACAAATATAATGAATATAATAGGCCTACAACTCCCAATATTTCTAAAGAACAACGCTTATTACTGGATGAACTTAGTCAGTTACCTATACGGGTGTTAAAACCAGACAAGGGAGGTGGCTTGGTGATTTTTCATAATGTCACCTATAATGAGAAAATGACTTCCTCCTTGATAGTGATGCCTACACAAAAGCTTCAAGAAATGAAGTTAACGGTACCACACAAAGGATCAGGGATATTTTAGGACCTTTTCTTAACGGGGAAAATTGACATCAAGACATATAATTATATTGACATCATGTCTTCTAAGATCCCCGCTATGTTTGGGATCCCTAAAATCCATAAAAGTGTTACTGACCCCCTATGAGAGCTTTAATTGACAGTAGATCCTCTATTACTTACCCATGTTCCAACTAATCACACACATCTTGGACAAATGCTAAGTACATTCCAAGTGTGTGTAAGGACTCATGGACATTTTGGACAACATAAACAAACTGCCATTCAATGAAGATGACAACTTGTTAACTATTGATGTCATTGACCTCTATACGCATACCGCACTTAGAGGCGGTTGAATGGACAGGGTCAATGTTACAAAATTTTGGGGCCCAGATTGGAGGTCGAACTGGTTATGGAATTACTTGAAATAGTACTAACCAGTAACTACTTCCTATTTGAGGGTGACTTCTATTTACAGAAACGGGGTGGCGATGGGCTCCCCATGTGGAGCTGGTGTGGCAAACTATGTAATGGGGTACTGGGAAGCAAACATCTTGGCTGATCTCCTGGTATTATGGCCCCTGTTACCTTCTACACCCGCTACCTTGACGATATGTTCCTCCTGTTCAGGGGTCAGAATTGGAAGCGAAAACTTAGTGGATAATATTAGTAATTCCACTGAGTTCCTGAAGTTCACTTTTAAATTTTCTACCACTGAGCTGGATTATTTAGATGTCAAACTTACGAAGGATATTTGTCATCAGTGCTTCAGGTCCACCGTCTTTAGGAAAGCCACATACTGCAATTCTTTCTGCACTTCACCAGCTTTCACCCTCACAAACAGAAAAGATCTATAGTGAAGGGACAGCTGGTGAGGGCAGGAAGAATGTGCAGTACCCTTGTGGATTTTGTTAAGGAATGTTCATTTCTTAAGGAAATGTTCACTAACCGTGGCTATCCTGAGAAAATGGTTTGTGAACTTATTGAGGAAGTTACTCTTAAAAGAACTAGAGGCTTCTACACCCCTTTATTGACTAAACAAAAGGTCTCCTCCAGTGTAGTTAGTAGTTTCACAGATGAGGTGCCTATAAGCGGTCTAATAGGTAGCAATGTTGACCGCAGAGAATCAAACACAGATTTATCTTTGAGCTTCACTATTTTTAGTACTAATTCAGAAGCAATTCTGGACATCATCCGTAAGAATTGGAGGTTGATATCCTCAAATCCATCACTAGCAGGAAAATTGGGAGATGAACCCAGATTCATTTTTAAACGATCTAAAAATTTGAAGGAACTATTACAAAGGGATATCCAACAGTATAGTTTTTATAAAAGGAAAGGAATGTCCAGATGTGGTTTCTGTAACTTTGTAACAATGTCCGAACAGGGGAGACATTCCTTGTTAGGGACAGGAAGTTTGTCATCAAGCATGCACTTAATTGTGAGAGCAAATCAGTTATATACATTGCTATGTGTAACTGCTGCTCATGCTCTACATCGGAAAAACCGACAGGAGACTGCGAGATAGGATGTATGAGCACTTGTATGCAATTAGGACATGTAAAGATGACAACGCATTGGCCAAACATATTGCATTGTTCCCAGGACATAGTTTCAGCTTTATGGCTATAGACCATGTACCCTTAAAAATCAGAGGGGGCCCTGTATCTTTAATACTAGAAAATTGTGAGCTGGATTGGCAGTTGCGCTTGGACGCCTTCTGTCTCCCTGGCCTTAACACTAACTGCAACATTGCCCCAGTTCTTAAATTAAAAAGTTATTTTAGGTAAAACCTACTGTTACTATATAGTTTTCCCTGACTTTAGGTCTGACCCGTATATCAGGCAACACATATTGGATGACTTGGCAGTCCTGTTTGTTTTCAGCACCTTGCACTAACACATTGGGTCTAGCTAGTTGACTTGACCATCTACTATTCAGGGCTTGCTTAACCTAACAGTCAGGTTTATAACCTAGTCTTAGTGGTCTTAGTAGGAAGACACAATGGATTCTCACGTGCTGAATCTTTTAGGTCGCACGTGTTTTCCCCAGGGCAAAGGATACTTTCCCCTTTCCTTTTCTTTCCCCTTCCCCCCCCCCCCCCCTTCTTCCTTTTCTCCTTAGTCCTGCATGGTCACAGCACAAACAGAATGTTTAATAAATTAAGCCTGAGCAAATATGAGCAGTATTTATCCCTTACACACACCTCATACAAGGCAAATTTGTTTTAATGTTTTAAGTGAGTATCAGAGTATACTTTTCGATAGATCTACTTACACATTTTGTATAGTAGTTTATTGTAAATAGTAATGACATCTGTTTTTTGTCATCTATGTTATCATTGTTAAGTCGCTGAGATCTTTTTTCATATAATTGAACCCATTTCTTATTGTTGTGTGCTACTTTTAAAAATGATTTTAAATGTGGGATGCTTTTAACTTTTTAGCACTTTGTACGTGTCTTTAAATACAACTGTTCGGTAACAGGAAACAGGAATATGTCATTTCCTAATGTAGTATTTTTAAAGTGAGTGTTTTTTGTCTAACTTGTTTCTCTGAAGAAGCTGCAGTGGTCTGTGGCGAAAACGCTCTTTTGGTTTGTTCAAAATAAAAGCGTTAAGAAGCTTTTTGACTCGGAGGCGTTTCTGTCTGCAAACAAGGTTCCTCAGTGTGTACTTTTAGGTATGCTGGAACACTCACCAAACCCAATCTGCCCATCCTCCTTCAACGATAATGAAATACTTTTTTCCCTTTTAAAATTAATGATCACAAAAATACTGACTCATCACTGTTTACATTCTCCTGGGTAACAACAACTGAACTTTAACAAACCTTCTGTCTTGGCTATCTACCAGTATGAATCAAGAAGATACCATCCTAGTAACATAAATATTGACTGCCAGTCTTCTTCTGATCCTAACTCTACCTGTTTCAAAAATGAATGCAACTTCACACAACTCATCACCTCTCCAACCAGTTACATAAAACACTCTAGTAGACCTTCTATTCTAAACTTAGTCCTCACGTCTGACTCAAGTAAAACTATCTTCTTGGGTATCCTCACAAATTCTATGAGTGATCACCTTCAAATCTTTCTTAAAAGATTGCCAACTCAATAGTGCAGTCTGTAACATAACTCAGGTTAACATGGGCACATTCAGAAAAACACTGAAAGCTTATAATTGGCATCTACTAAAAACTCCCTCTGCATGAATATCGTACCTTTCTCACTATTGTAAACCAATTAGCTGCAATGACACCCAAAAGAGTAAAATTCATTCCCCCCCTTATCTCACAAAAATTATTAAATAACTTGTGAGAACCTGTGCTAAAGCCTGAAAATCTTAGCTTCATAATCAGAGACTGAGCTCCAAAATGTCAGAAAACACAGCAACAATGCCAAAAAATCAATAAGATCTGACAAAAAAAACAGTAGAGCTCAAACCAGGATACTCACACTAAGAAACTTAAACAGTTGGTGTCCTCCATTAACAATTTGTTGAATCCAGGCTGCCCAGCCCGACCGACCCCTACTACCACCAGCCATGCTCAACCTATTTTTAATCAACTCTTTGCACATTTCATACATTCAATCACCTCCCTCATAAACAACCACCATCTATCCCTTTTGCATCACTACAGAACTATCCCTCTAAACTCCCTGTCTTCAAGATCTACCAGTTCCAATCTCTTCCATCAAAAAGCTACTTCATAAGCTAAAGTCCGCTACAGCTGCTGCTGGCAATCTTCTAATAGCATGTATTAGCATGGCTGCCAACCCTTTAGCATACCCTGTCTCTATCCAATAAACACATCTAACCAAGAAAAGTGTTTGCCAGTATCTGGAAAAGTAAAAAAAAAGTCACAAATTATTCACATCGACAAGGCAGTAGACTCCACTGAATTCTGCAATTACTTCTCTATAACCGTTCTTTCTGCTCTATTAAAAATCCATGAAAAGTATATATAGTCCCATCTTCTCAAACACTTAGATAACAGCCACTTCTCCTCTGCCCAGCATGGCTGCAGGCCACATGACAGTATTCCCATAGATCTCCTTAATTTCACCCATCATGTTAACCTCTACATGGATTCTGGAAACTTTGTTTCATCTTTATTCCTTGACTTACTCTTGCAGTAGTGTTGTCACCTCACAGCAAGAGGTTCTCCCATTCGATTCTCAGCTGGAGTGCCTTCTGTGTGGAGTCTGCATGTCCTCCCCATGGTCGAGTGGCATTCAAAAGACATGCGTGAATAGGCGTGCCTTCGTTGAAGGTTGGTTGTCAGGCTGACACCTCGGCACCGTAAAAATCTACTGCCAATCATTAGCGGACCGGAGTTCCGCTGTGGCGACCCCTAACCGGGAAAAGATGAAAGAAAAACAACAACATTTAAAGTTACTTCAGACTGCACCCTATCAAATTCTTCTCCACAGGCTTCACTAGGCCTTGAGACCCCTCCCTCTCCTAGTTTCATAGCACTTTTTCAACAAATGCTTGAGGAGATAAGCTCCAGTTACAAAATAGGCAGTTGTATACAAGAGAGAAAATGTTTAAAGTTACAGTGGACATACAATAACTGAAAAGCAGCTAGTGAAGCTAGTCTATGGAGAAAATTCTGATGGGATGAATAGCCCAGTCATAATGTAATAGTCACCTAAAGCAATAAATATAACTTCTCAGTAGGACTTCCCAACTATGAAACTGTATTGATTTCTTTAATGAAGTTAATTTTCTGCCTATTTTCTTTTTATAATCTCATAAATATTGTTTTCCATTGTAGGCAACTGTTCCCAGAAAGACTGTACATTATGGCACTACATTGTTGCACCTCAGACAGACTACTAAGTCTTGTTTTTGCAAAACGGTTCAACTTTGCAATATTTTTTTTTCTTTTATTTTGTACTGCCTTAGGTATCTCAAATTCTGTTTGACTAAGATAGCATATTTGGCCTAAACTAATCAGTGTACTGCAGCAGTCACTGATAAAACAGGAAACCTTTCTTGGCTATAATAATAAAACAAAAATAAAACCTAACATGATTACACATAATACAGTTTCTTTGATAAGCCATCTTTCTCATCAAATTCACAACCAAGGTCAATAGTACTGAAATGTATCAGTCCAAAAGAGCAATGTTGAACAAGCACAATACCCTTCCTTTATGAAAAAGGTGTCACTGCCAAAAAACATGACATTCTTCTTTATTATAACAAACAATCGTATTGGATTGAGCGCTTTTACCCACTCAACATGGGCTTCATCAGAATCAATAAAACACACATCCCTACTCCAATAAATAACTACTGGGCACCAATGAGAAGCTATTAACAATTAAAACATTTAAAACATTTAAAATGACAGTAAACTACTTACATACTAATACTACACGTTATAAAAATGTGCCAAAATGCAATACATATAAAAAAATGAAACACAAAACCTTATAAAACATACTCCAAATGTTAAGTACACTTATAATACTTTTCACTATATAAATGTATACTAAATTATTTCATCTACCAATTCTAGTGAAAATGAAAAGTATACAGGAACACTTGCCATAAAACAATTTCAATGTCCTAACCTCTCTTAACCTAAAAGGTTGGATCAAATTAGGTGCTACTACCCTATTCTAATGGCATCATTACAACCTTGCTTCCAAGACTGGTTTTATAGGAATGTTGCGATTTAATCCTGGGGAATTAGTGGCTTTTAATAGTAATTGGCACCTATCTTCTTTTTCTCCTAGTATAGCCTTAATATTTCCACCCCTCGGGTTAGGTGTAATGTGTTCTAATATACCAAACGTAAACAATCTACATTCTGAGCTATTCTCCAAATGCCTGTACAGTGCATTATTTTTGTTCTTCCTTTTGATATTATACAAATGTGCATAAATTCTATCTTTAAAAAATCTGTCGTTTTTTCTGTCATAGAATCCAGAACAATTAGTGCACTTAGCTAAGTATATCACATGCCTGGTGTTGCAATTCCCCTTCCTAAATATAACCTTAGTTCTATTAATGTTGTCCAATATTATATATTCATCTTCTAATATGGTACAACATTGGTTACAACTACCACACTTCTTAGTGGGCCCCACATTAGTACCCGGATGCATAGAATCGGGGTCTTGTTCATATTTGTTCTTCAGATTATATCCCATTTTGTACACATAGGTTGATATCTCACCTAACCTCTTGTATACATCATCATTACATTTTAATATATTCCATTTTTAGCAATAATATTCTTCACAAGTTCAACATGCGGATTATATTCCAAAATACAGGCCCTATTATAACCACTTTCCTTATTATCTTGATGGAGGGCACCAAAAACACTTGGCCCCATGCCTAGAATGGGCTTATATTTGTAATCCCATTGATTTTTGACTTATTCAGTTATATCTTTAATCAAGAAAATGGGAAAATTCTAAGTATAAATTACTAAATGTATTTTTTCTAAAAATCCTAGATTTAATTCCTACTTATAATTTTCTAGCTGTCATCCTATGAATCAAAAGAAAAGTATTTTGAAGGGACAGTGCATTAAAGCTACCAGGATGACTTCCAATTATGAAGATGTGGTGAAGGAAATTGATTACATCGGCTCTATGTTTAGAGGTAAAGGATATCCCATTTTCTTGATTAAAGACGTAACTGAATGGTGCCCAGTGGTTATTTATTGGAGTAGGGATGAGTGTTTTATTGATTCTGATGAAGCCCACGTTGAGTGGGCAAAAGCGCTCAATCCAGTGCAATTGTTTGTTATAATAAAGAAGAATTTCACTTTTTTTTTTTGGCTGTGATACATTTTTCGTAAAGGAAGAGTATTGTGCCTGTTCAACGTTGCTCTTTTGGACTGTTTAGTTTTACATGGTTGGAGTAACGTGTGCTGTTTTTCTTTATTTTGAGTACTGAAATTTATGCCATTTTTAGGCAAAATATTAGTGCAGAAAACTACTTGGTTTAAGTCACCGGTAACATCTGGCCAGAGTCTAATTATGTTTAACAATAACTATGTTACAAAGACTATGGAGAAACAGAAAAAAATACTGGTCACTGATTAAGCTATTGAAACAAAACAATATTAAAGCTTAGCTTCTCTTTCAGTCAAGAATTAAGATCTTCACACAGTCTGGACTGAAATATTTTAATACCTTGGAAGATGCTTCTGTCTGTATCAAAAACAACATCATTGAATCGAGAATTTCACCTAAAACATGGACAAACAATCCTTGGGAAAAAAATTTAACTCTTATTGAGACATTAAAAATGAACCCTAAATAACTAATGTGTAACTTTATACTTATTGAATATTATACAGTTTTGTTACTAATTTCATATATTTTATTAATTTTTCCCCTCCTTTGTTCAGGTCAATTGTACATAGTATATATAAAGAATGGGTACTTACGTATCATCGCAACCAGATTTTGCGACCTCTTTTACTTTCTTCACTTTTACTGAAAAGGTCTCACTGAAGTGTGATATCGAAGGGTAGACTGGCAGAAGGTCTGTTGGGGATATCGGTAGGGGTTTTAAAAAATCTAGTAAGACATAATTTTGAGGTGTGTGGGTAGCGTCCTTTAAAGACGTTCAGCATTGAATTCAGCGATCACAGTGGTTGCATGTGTGTACGTGTGTTGGGGCTGATAGGAATGCAGGAGTTAGCATACGATCTGTGAAATGGGTTACTTTGTACTGCTGTTCCTTTTAGTGAAGGACTACTACTTCTTCAGCTTTACCTTTTTGTTTTTTTTTTTTTGGATCATTTACGACAGTATTATGAAGGTTAGAAACAGGTTTGGTGGACTTAGGTAGCTTCATCATTGAAACGGCTGATAAATAATACAGGTTTGAAAACAGAGATTTCCTACTTCACTGACTTCAGCATGTGGAAGGAACACATTTGCAGTAGAATGGGACTCGCTTAACTGACAGGATATGCTGGCGGCAAAAGGGGAAACCTGTTTTTGAACCTTATCTTATGAGCTGTTTCAATGATAAAGCTTCCTAAAAGTACAAAAACATTACAGAACACGTCTCTAACCTTCATAACACTGCAGTGCTACCATCTGACCTAAACTTAAGCAACCAGCATTAGCACAAAAATCTGGTTGCGATAATACGTAAGTACCAAAGGTTTATAATACTTGTTTATTGATTATTGTATTGCTAAACATTATATTATTTGGAAAATAAAAAATTATTTGAAAAAAAAAACAACATTTCTTTTGCTGAATGTGGTATGGAATGGACTTATATTGCACTAAAGAGAGCTTCTGAAAAATCACATTGGTCAGGGGACTGCTGGTAAAAAACAGCATACTTCTCAACTTGTCTCCTCTATCAAAAGAAAAAAGACTTAATTTTATTGTAGCATGATGTAATTTACATTTATGTCTACATTTTCATGGTAAGTTCCTTTTATTTTTCATATTTGAAATTTCCTTTCATTTACTTTTTGCTTGAAAACAAAGTGAGTATAAAATTGATTTTTAAAATATACTTGGGATAGTTTTTGGTAACCGTCTTGAATATGTTACTTATTACTATAATCCATATTCATATCGTATCAGCATATCCATATGCATGTTTGTCATAAACTACTATAGATATGTAGATGGGTATTTTTTATTTTATTTTGACTTGTCTTGGTTTGATATGTTATTGAGATATATTTACTATTAATTGAGATCTCAACTAAGGGACAATTCTATACTAGGATACAAGCCATCTCAATCAAGAGGTTTGGTTGCAGAACCAGCACTGCATGTATATGTAAGACCAATAGGACTGATTGTAAGTATGTGATACTTTTCAACCATCCACATAAGCTTGGCCTTCTCTAGCAATGAGATGACATTCTGCTTCTGAAGGGTCAGTTTCCATAGCAACTGTATAGTGTATTCTAATCTGTCCCCATGAAATCATGGCATTATAGCTGTTTTTTATCCTTTGCTTTATGGGTGATGGGCCTATTCTATGCTTCTATAGGGTATGTGTATAGCTGTTCCCTGCCTTATGTCTTCCTCCTCTTATTTGAGCCAAGCTAAGGGTGTAACTGGGACACCCAACTGAGCTGTCAAAATGCTGCTTTGGGAGGAACAGGGTTTTGTTGAAAGGACTATAGCAGAGGTTACTTTTTTAAACATTGCTTAGGTTGCATTGAGTTAGTTGTTTTCTAGAGTGAGCAGTCAACAACACTTTCTGGTCGTACCTTTGCCAGAGGATGAATGAAGTTGAAATTTGATTCTTACTGTTATTTGTAATATATTTAAATATTGTGGCTCTTAATGGTGATTGCTTTAATTAACATGCTGTTATAAAGCTAGTAAAATGGTTAAAGATCAAATTGTATTGAATCAAGAAATAAAATGTTATTGCTCTTATTATTTCAATTGTTAACAAAGCCTGGTTGTAAGGCTGTCAGGAGTGATGTCTCTATTTTTTCTGTAAAGGAACAGTACTTGAGACAAAGAATGTTGCTGAAAACGCTTCAAGATGTCAGGAAACAACTTTACTAAAACCCAAAGACAAGTTTGCAGTATTTCTGAAAATGCAA